>NC_043010.1:9166472-9168972 GCF_006345805.1 Octopus sinensis | reverse complement strand
AACAAATAGTAACTTTTGCAGGATTTTGGCAAATCCAAGAAATTCCAGTTTCTATAAATATACAACGTTAGGCATTTATATTGTTGTATTTGTTGATGTATATTGATGTATGTTGTTAACTTGTTAGGAATGGAGCCAAGGGCACCAATTACTATTGGCATAACTTCAGTTTGTGTGTTCCCACTTTCTTGAAATTGCCAACCAGAGCTCCAAATAATTAACAATCTTGTTGCTCTTTTTGCTAGCTACATTGTGGTCACCTAGGGTGGTTACATCTGTAATGTAGTATAGCTCGGTTTTCTTAGCTACAATAATTCATCATAAGTACAGCAACAAAATTTGCTTAGTAGTTGCAAACCCAAATCCAGAGTTTTTACAAACAAGGTCAATTATTTTAATCGTATTATCAAAACAAACAGGTATAATAACAGTATTTATTATTATATATATACTCTTTTCTCTTTACTCTTAACTTGTTTCAGTCATTTGACTGCGGCCATGCTGGAGCACCGCCTTTAGTCGAGCAAATCGACCCCGGGACTTATTTTTTGTAAGCCCAGTACTTATTCTATCGATCTCTTTTGTCGAACCGCTAAGTGATGGGGACGTAAACACACCAGCATCGGTTGTCAAGCAATGCTAGGGGGACAAACACACACACACATATATATATATATATATATAATATATATATATATATACATATATACGACAGGCTTCTTTCAGTTTCCGTCTACCAAATCCACTCACAAGGCATTGGTCAGCCCGAGGCTATAGCAGAAGACACTTGCCCAAGATGCCACGCAGTGGGACTGAACCCAGAACCATGTAGTTGGTTAGCAAGCTACTTACCACACAGCCACTCCTGCGCCTATATATGTCAATCAAATCAAATACATCTAATAATCTTTTCTATTCTAGGAGCAAGGCCTGAAATTTTGGGGGGAGGGGCTAATTGATTAGATTGACCCCAGTATACAACTAGTGCTTAATTTATAGACCCTGAAAGGATGAATGGCAAAGTCGATCTTGGCAGAATTTGAACTCAGAACGTAAAGACAGACAAAAAAATAATGCTGCTAAGCATTTTGCCTGGCATGCTAACATTTCTGCCAGCTTGCCATCTTACATCTAATAATGAAAAAGTCATGCTTCAAAATTAGTCAAAAACGTTTCCATGCTTGTTTGTTTTGAGCTTCAGGTGGATGTCCAAAGCATTTTGATTATCCTGCCAAAATTTTAGGGGAACACTTTCAACCCCAGGCAGAAATGTTAGCACACCAGGCAAATGCTTAGCAGCATTTTGTCTGTCTTTACATTCTGAGTTCAAATTCTCCCAAGATCGACTTTGCTGTTCATCCTTTCGGGGTTGATAAATTGAGTACCAGTTGCATACTGGGGTCAATCTAATCAACTGGCCCCTTCCTGAACCTATATAATTTATGGTTCCTAGAGTTTTATCACTTTGTTTAGGTATTAAACTCTCTCAAGATATTTTTCAGATTCATTTTCTAACATCCTTTTGGGTATCTGTTGGTATTATTTCTGGTGATGGCACATGACTCAGTCGTTAGAACATCAGACTCACAATCATGAGCTGGTGAGTTTGATTCCCAGACTGGACTCTGTGTGTGTGTGTGTGTGTGTGTGTGTTGTGTTTGTGTTTATCCATTGCTTGACAACTAGCGTTGGTCTATTATATCCCTGAAACTTAAAATAGAATAAGTACCAGATATTAACATTTGTTTAAGTAACTCTTCGAGATGGCACTCCAGAATAGCTGTAGTCCAATGACTGAAACAAATGAATGATAAAAAATGAAGATAGATATTTATTTAATAATGTCTTTCACTCCTTCCTCATTTTTATATATCGCTTATGTGTGCCGCCTCACATGCCTTTGTTTACTCTCCGGCAATATTTAAGGTCTTATGTCTTTGTAAGTATGAATAATGTATGTGGCTTCCTTTATGGGCAAATAAGGAGATTAGAAATCGTTATTATAATTAGCTTTATATGTACATATATGTGTGTGTGTATGTGTGTGTGTATGTGTGTGTGTATGTGTGTGTGTATGTGTGTGTGCGTGTGTGTGTGTTTGTATGTATGCATGCATGTATGTATGTACATATGTATGTATATATATATATATATATGTATATTATATATATATACATATATATATATATATATGTATGTACGTATATCTAAATATGTATATAATATATATATATATATAATATATATATATATATATTATATATAATATATATATATATATATATATATATATTATATATATATATATGTATGTACGTATATCTAAATATGTATATATATATATATATATATATATATATACATATATGGCTCCCTTCTCTTTACCAGCTTTTTCAGTTTTTGAGCCCAACTATTTCTTTTATTTTTTTTTAGCGCTTTTATATTGTTATTATTTATTCTTATTCTTTATTATTTATGGTTTATTTTTAAATCATTGTAT
>NC_043010.1:9158972-9161472 GCF_006345805.1 Octopus sinensis | reverse complement strand
ATGCTCGAGAATATTATTATTATTATTATTCTGTCGAAGAGCATAGGCTCGAAACGTATAAAACTTTCTCACTTCCCAAGCGTTAAACTAATACATCTCTTTGTCATTTACTCAGCCGTCTTCATCTTTTGTTTTTTTTGTAAATTCTCACTATATTTACATATGCATATATTTCTTTTGTGTAGTTCTTGTAATTTATATAACCAAGTCTTAATATATCAAATAACATCCTGTCTCCAACTTCAATTTTATATAACTATTTATGTACCCCACTATATGTGTTTGTAACCCCTTTTTGTAATACATTGTTACGTATTGGCGCAGGAGTGGCTGTGTGGTAAGTAGCTTGCTAACCAACCACATGGTTCCGGGTTCAGTCCCACTGCATGGCATCTTGGGCAAGTGTCTTCTGCTATAGTCCCGGGCCGACCAATGCCTTGTGAATGGATTTGGTAGACGGAAACTGAAAGAAGCCTGTCGTATATATGTATATATATATATATAAGTGTGTGTGTATATGTTTGTGTGTCAGTGTTTGTCCCCCTAGCATTGCTTGACAACCGATGCTGGTGTGTTTACGTCCCCGTTACTTAGCGGTTTGGCAAAAGAGACCGATAGAATAAGTACTGGGCTTACAAAGAATAAGTCCGGGGGTCGAGTTGCTCGACTAAAGGCGGTGCTCCAGCATGGCCGCAGTCAAATGACTGAAACAAGTAAAAGAGTAAAAAGAAAGAGTAAAGAGTATAGGAATGGACCTCAGTAGCAAATTAATAGAATTACTATTGTTGTTGCATATTTTATCCCTCTTGTTTGGATTTACAAATTCCTGAATTCCCTAATGTAAGTTAGATTTTGTTGGTTCCTAGAATTATTTCTTAATATATCTAGAAGAGGCATTGAATGACATTTGTTGAAATTCTTCTATCCTCAAGGATGGAAATATTTCCTTTTGTCTTTTGTTATTTTTCTGTTTCAGCTTCTTGCAGGATTTTTAACAATATGGCTTCCATGAATACAATACTTACTGACACTGATAACAGTGGTAGCTGTGTTCTTTCATCAGTGAAGAATATTTTTAATGGTTAAAACAATTACAGAACTAAAACAGCAATATTAAAGGAGAATGATTCCACCAATATTACAGATAATAATAAATACCTTGGTATATTATTAAAAAAACCATGGAAAATAGAAAAACGTATATAACAGATGTCAGAATATGCTGGTGACAAAAAGGTAGGTTTTATAAGGGAAATGAAAAAAAAAACATTTTCACATGCTATAACTACCTACATTTGTTTCGATTTAGAATTACATTAAATGGAAAACAAAATTTTAAGAAATACAAGGAGAAAAGTACTACATATGAAGACAATGTAATGGAAGAAATTGAGAGAAACCTCCAACTTGTAACTTTTATATGTATTTTCCCACCAGAGAAGGTGCCACAAACCACATACTCACACTGAAGACTTTGATTTTCTCCTTTTATATTCTCATTTAAACAGGTTCTTTCATTTGCAACATACTTGCTATACACTTCCATCTTTTACGGAACACACTTTGTGACAGGCATTTCTTCTCCAGCCTTATTTTCCATTTCATGTAGAAAACAAAAAAGTCTATTAGCTCGAGACTGGAGATGAACATGTCTGTTGCAATTCCTTTCACTCTCGTCTTCCATACTACCTCTTTCACCACAGCAACTACCGAGAGAAAACAGGCTCGCTCTTCCCTATTCAGGGAGGTCAGCAGAACGATCTTAATTACAGATTCGCTCGATAGTTGTACTCTTCTCGAATGCAACAGCAGTTTACATACAAGGTACATAATAACATTTTAAAATCCTTTTTTGCAAGCACATAAAGGCATTCAACTTCTATACTTTCGCTTACAATTTTATTAGATTAAAGTAAGCTAAATTCAAAACCAAATGATTAAATGAAAATGAATTAAGATGTGTTCTTACCAACAACTTATAATTTGTTATCAAACATAACTGAAAGCATTACGTTATAAACCACATAATCAGTTTCAGTGAATAGAAAGAAAATATTTTGTCATTCTTTTAATATGAAATCCATGAATGTCATAGCCAATTTTTTCATTTCAAGAAAAGGGTACATTCTATTTCAAGAGTGGGATTAGGGTTGTATTTTTGATGTTACTTTGTGGAATATGTTTATTGAAAGCATCTAAAATTTTGTCAGATTTGTGTTAATTCTCGTGAAGTATGAAAAACTCAATTTTATTTCTTAGTGAATCACATTCCATTGGACATTCTTGAAGTTTGTACAAATGTTTTCGTATTATTTTTATTGGTGTGTGAGTGTGTTATGATGAAAATTAGTTTGCAGCCTAAAAAAAGTTGCAGGATGTGTAGAAAAGAAGGTAATTATCTGAGGAAGTGTGATTGTTGGTATGTAGGTGAGGTTATGGTATGGATTGTTTAGGATGTAAAGAGAGTTCAATTATAAGGATATTAAATTATCATTTTTAT
>NC_043010.1:9106472-9156472 GCF_006345805.1 Octopus sinensis | reverse complement strand
CCAGTACTTTTTTTTTAATCTGGCAGTTATTTTATTGGTCTCTTTTGTCAAACTACTAAGTTACAGGGACATAAACACGATAACAGTGGTCATGAAACAGTGGTGGGGGTCAAACACAGACACAAAGACATACACATTCATAGATATTTATATATCTACAACAGACTTCTCTTAGTTTCTCTCAACCAGATCCACTCACAAGGCTTTTGTTGGCCTGAGGCTTATAGTAGGAGACACTTACTCAAGGTACCACACAGTGGGACTGAACTCAGAACCAAGTGGTTGAGAAGCAAACTTTTAGATAACAGAAAAACAAATGATGAAATATTTCGGAATGCTGGTTATGGTCTATTTTTCCTATAATATTTTGGGTTTGTTTTTAACATTTACATTCACAAACAAAGCAGGTTCAATCCTAGTTTCCTGCTTAATTCTAAATCTGAGTAAATTCCTCGTGAGTCATAGTAGAGGAGAATATGTTCTGAATATTTCTCATTGTTGTAGATTACTCATTTTAAAACTTTAAGTGTAACTCTTTTATATTATACTTCAGAGATTCCACTGACATAAATAACAATAGGTAATTTATTAAGATACTTGATTCATGGAACATTAAAAAGTGAGCCAGAAATACTATAAAGGACCATGTACAATATGCGACTAAGTAAATTACACTTATCGATTTCAGGGGAAAAAAAAATTGTCTAAAAACTTATTTAGCAGTTATAACTTGTAACCTTCTTTTAACATTTGGTTATAGTGAAAATAACTGTATATACTCTTTTACTCTTTTACTTGTTTCAGTCATTTGACTGCAGCCATGCTGGAGCACTGCCTTTAGTCGAGCAAATAGACCCCAGGACTTATTTTTTGTAAGCCTAGTACTTATTCTATCGGTCTATTTTGCCGAACTGCTAAGTTACGGGGATGTAAACACACCAGCATTGGCTGTCAAGCGATGTTGGTGGGGGGGGGGACAAACACAAACTCACAAACATATACACACAATACATATATATATATATATATATATATATACATATATACGACGGGCTTCTTTCAGTTTCCATCTACCAAATCCACTCACAAGGCTTTGGTCGGCCCAAGGCTATAGTAGAAGATATTTGCCCAAGGTGACACACAGTGGGACTGAACCCGGAACCATGGTTTGGTAAGCAAGCTACTTACCACACAACCACTCCTGCCATAAATTTGCTAGGGTTCTAGTTAATCTACTAAAATCTAATGCATTATTTTTCAGTATTCTATATTGTGTAATATCAGAAATAAAAAAATATTTCAATTATTTTATATAAAAGAATTTCAGCATCATTGTCATTTTAATGGCCATTTTCTCATACATACATGAATCAAACGAAATTTATTGAGCAGATTTTCTACAGATGGATGTCCTTCCTTGTGCCAACCCCAACATGTTCCCAAGCTAGGTAATATTTCCCTATGGTCAAACATTGTTTTCACTGAATATTTTGTACTCTAATATGTTCTTAATGGAATACACCTCAACTATACATCATCATCATCATCATCATCGTTTAACGTCCGTTTTCCATGCTAGCATGGGTTGGACGGTTCAACTGGGGTCTGGGAAGCCAGAAGGCTGCGCCAGGCCCAGTCTGATCTGGCAGTGTTTCTACAGCTGGATGCCCTTCCTAACGCCAACCACTCCGAGAGTGTAGTGGGTGCTTTTTACGTGCCACCTGCACAGGTGCCAGATGAGGCTGGCAAACGGCCACGATCGGATGGTGCTTTTTACGTGTCACCGGCACGGAGGCCAGTCGGGGCAGCGCAGGCAACGGCCACGTTCGGATGGTTCTCTTACATGCCACCGGCACTGGTATCTCAGCTACAATTTCCATTGATGTTGAAAGATTTTGATTTCAATTTACATATAGTAAATCCAAAAAAGAAAAACAAAGAACAAACAAGAAAAAACAACTCGAGGACGTGCTACATGTAAAGTATTAGCAGATGCTTAGGGAATGAAAGAAAGGTAGTTTTACATTTTGAGCAAAGCTCCTCATCAGAAACAAAAGACGGAGGAAAGTTGAAGAATAAAAGGCAAACAGAAGAAAGTCCAAGAGAAAAGGAAGATGGAGGAATAAAAGTCACCAACAATCCACATATGGTTATATATTACACACATACACACACACACACACACACACCACTCACGCACACACACACACACAAATGTATGGATGGATGGACAGATATGTATATGGCTCAGGGCTCTAAGTGAAGACACTTGCACAAGGTGTTATAGCATGGGATGGAATCCGAAATAATGTTGTTAGAAAGCAAACTCTTTAACCACGTAGCCATGCCTGCACCTATGTAAATTCACATATAATGATTAAATGATAAAGCTTTATTTTATCATTTATGTTTCTTTGCTTTATAAATTTAGCAAAGAAAATGCTTTGCCACCAAAATACCATGTACCATACCCCCTTCAACTATAGTCTTGACTTTGGTGGGAAAAAAAGGGTCTATTATACATGAAGTGTTACAGGAAAATATGCTGTGTTATGAGAGACAACTCCAAGCATATTTCAATCTTGTTGTGAGTTTCTCAGGAAAGCATATCCTTCACAATAATTGGGGAAGTATTACTGAGTCAATCACTAATCATCATCATCATCATCATCATCGTTTAACGTCCACTTTCCATGCTAGCATGGGTTGGACGGTTCAACTGGGGTCTGGGAAGCCCGAAGGCTGCACCAGGCCAGCCAGATCTGGCAGTGTTTCTACAGCTGGATGCCCTTCCTAACGCCAACTACTCCGAGAGTAGTGGGTGATTTTATGTGCCACCGACACAGGTGCCAGACGAGGCTGGCGAACGGCCACGCTCGGATGGTGTTTTTTATGTGCCACCGACACAGGTGCCAGATGAGGCTGGAAAACGGCCATGCTCGGATGGTGTTTTTTATGTGCCACCGACACAGGTGCCAGACGAGGCTGATAAAAGAATTTAGTGTAGCAAACAGAAACTGATTCAGGGATATCATCTAAGTGAAAAATAATAAGTATGTCTGATTGACATAGTGATACGTGGTTGTCCATCTATTTACCTACTGATGAAAATTTGCTTATCCTCTCTCTCTCCATTTCACTCTTCATTTCCTCACACTAATTTATTTCTCTTCCACACCGTTATTTGTTTTTATCTTTGCTCGTTTGCTACTCTCAAGTTTCTCTTAGTCATGTTTCTACTTCAACCCTTCTATGTGTCAATCAGTTTATACCATACGGGGGGGGGGGCTGTCACATACTCTTTTACTCTTTTATACTTGTTTCAGTCAAATGACTGCGGCCATGCTGGAGCACCGCCTTTTAATCGAGCAACTCGACCCCGGGACTTATTCTTTTGTAAGCCCAGTACTTATTCTATCGGTCTCTTTTGCCGAACCGCTAAGTAACGGGGACATAAACACACCACCTTCAATCGAGCAACTCGACCCCAGGACTTATTCTTTTGTAAGCCCAGTACTTATTCTATCGGTCTCTTTTGCCAAACCGCTAAGTAACGGGGACATAAACACACCAGCATCGGTTGTCAAGCAATGCTAGGGGACAAACACAGACACACAAACACACAAATACATATATATATATATATACATATATACGACGGGCTTCTTTTCAGTTTCCGTCTACCAAATCCACTCACAAGGTATTGGTCGGCCCGAGGCTATAGTAGAAGATACTTTCCTAAGATGCCACGCAGTGGGACAGAACCCGGAACCATGTGGTTGGTAGACAAGCTACTTACCACACAGCCACTCCTGATAAAAGGTATAGACCATTCTAGAGGTCTGTGCCATCATCTCATTATTGCAAAGACTTAAGTTAATTAATTATACAAATATATGCAGTGTTTATATTTGATTATTCATACATTTAAACCTTTACTTTTCAGGTTTATTTCTCTGTTGTATTCTTTATTTATTGATATTGCTTTGAATTAATCATGCATTATCCTGTTGCTTTGAGATTTCAGTAATGTAACTGTTTCACTTTTAGAATGACATTGTAGGATAGTAGTGAGAAGCTAAATGTGGCCAGTTTGAATATAAAACTGTTGTGTGGACACCCCCCAGACGATGAAGTAGGCTAGCCCAATACATAGATATAGAAGGAGAAGCCTAGACGTCAGAGAACACAGTAACAGTGGAGAGTAGAGTAGTCGAGTAGCATTGAATCTTTTCTCTTTTGCAGTCCGTCGGTTCCGACGACGAGGGTTCCGGTTGATCCGATCAATGGAACAGCCTGCTCATGAAATTAACGTGTAAGTGGCTGAGCACTCCACAGACACGTGCACCCTTAACGTAGTTCTCGGGGATATTCAGCGTGACACAGAGAGTGACAAGGCCGGCCCTTTGAAATACAGGTACAACAGAAACAGGAAGTAAGAGTGAGAGAAAGTTGTGGTGAAAGAGTACAGCAGGGATCACCACCATCCCCTGCCGGAGCCTCATGGAGCTTTTAGGTGTCTTCGCTCAATAAACACTCACAACGCCCGGTCTGGGTATCGAAACCACGAACCTACGACCGCGAGTCCACTGCCCTAACCACTGGGCCATTGTGCCTAGAAGGCATTAGGACGTGCGACATAACAAAAACAGATAGAATATTAGGGCTGAATATGGCCAGTTTAAATGTTAATGGGTTAAGACTGTAAGCTGGCAGAGTTGTTACCACCCTGTACAAAATACATAGCAACATTTCTTCTAGTTCTTAACATTCTAAATTCTCATGCTACTCAAGTCAGCTTTGTTTTTATCCTTTTGGAGTTGATAATTATGTACCTGTGTGTTGTGTCGACACCCCCAAATGATGAAGTAGGCTAGCCCAATATGTAGATATAGAGGGAGAAGTCTAGACGTTGAGGAGTTGAGTAGAGGTCATCCGAATATGTAATATAACTGGCAATGAGGATGAAGTCCACTGTTATATCGCACGTTCGGATAACCTCAACTCAAATCCTCGACGTCTTCATTGTCTGGGGGCATCAACACAACAATGGAGTTTATTTAATTGACTTACTCCAGACCCTAAAATTATTGGTCTTGTGCCAAAATTTAAAATCATTTTTTCATATATTTAGCAAACATCCCAACTTTCACTACCCAAATCTTTATTTCTTCTGTCTTTCCCATTGCCTTCTCTATCCCCTCCTCTCTTATATTATAATCTCTTGTCACTTGATTTATTTAAATAGTTAATCTAGTATTTAGTAGACATTCCTCACGCAGATTTCTTATGATTTAACCAATCTGGGCATCACACTAATGTGTAGTGTCCACACAGAAAAAATGGTATAGTGAGATGTATCTATTTACTTTTGAGGTATATGTGTGTGCGTACATACATTCTAACATACATACATGCGTATATATATATATATATATATATATATATATATATATATATAATAAATGCGCCTTTTAAAGCCTAACCAGGCTCATGGGCCCGGTTTCCCAGTTTCTATGGCATATGTGTTCCCCAGCTGGATGGGACACCAGTCCATCGCAGTGTTACTCATTTTTGCCAGCTGAGTGGACTGGAGCAACGTGAAATGAAGTGTTTTGCTCAAGAACACAATGCATCGCCCGGTCCAGGAATCGAAACCACAATCTTACGATCATGATGCTGACACCCTAACCACTAAGCCACGTGCCTCCACACACACACACACACACACATATTTATAGAGAGATAGAGAGAGATAGTGAGAGAGAGAGAGAAATACATGCATACACACATACATACATACATACACATACATAGATACATACATACATACATACATACATACATACATAACCAACTTCTGTCTGCCCAGACATTAATACAAACATAACCATCTAGGCATGCACACACTGGGCAGTTACCTAAAGGCTTCATGGACCGAAGGGCTCAATGCTAATTTATGCAGGATCAAAATGTAAATACAATATACACCAAGGCATTGCTTTGCTTGAAGCCTGTAATTCTATTAAAACTTACCCTCAGTGAATGCATTTGTGTGTGGGTGTGCCTATACATGCATGTGTGTGTGTGTGTGTGTGTGTGTGAGTATGAGAGAGAGTGTGTGTGTGTGTGTGTGTGTGTGTGTGTTTATGGATATATCCTTTGCAGATAAAAGGTATAGACCATTCTAGAGGTCTGTGCCATCATCTCATTATTACAAAAATCTTAATTAATTATACAAATATATGCAGTGTAGAAGTAAATTTGTAAAAGCAACAGTTTGAACTGATTTGATGTATTCATAGATAATAAATTTTGCCTCTCATGCAGGCTGTTAGATTTTTTTTTCCAATGCATGTGAAGCTATTCAAAGAACAAAATATCTGAAATTCAGTGAACGTTTATATCATTGGTGAATGATATAAACAGTGATAAGGAACAAAAACAAAAATAGGTAACAAGCTTGCTTCCCAACCACATAATTTTGGGTTCTGTTGCACTGCTTGGCGACTTGGGCAAGTATTATTGACTAAAGTTTTGGGCTGACCAAAGTTTTGTGAGTCGATTTGGTAGATGAAAACCGAAAGAAGCCCATCGTGTGTGTGTGTGTGTGTGTGTGTGTGTGTGTGTGTGTGTGTGTGTGTGTGTGTTTGTGTGTGTGTGTTGTGTGTATCTTTGTGTCCGTGTTTGTCCCCCATCACTGCTTAACAACCAGTGTTGGTGTGTTTAGATCCCCATAACTTAGTGGTTTGGCAAAAGAGACTGATAGAATAAGTATCAGTCTTAAAAAAAAAAGGATCCTGGGGTTAATTCATGTAACTAAAAGTTCTTTAAGGCATTACCCCAGCATGGTTGCAGCCTAATGACAAACAAGTAAAAGAAAAAAGATATAAATAAACGAATAAATAAATAAAGTAAAAACTGGTGACACTTGAAGTCCTTCGCTATCTTTGTTCTGCACTGATTTACAGACACTCCCTCATCACACTCATGGTCAGAAATACTCAACTAATGACTGGTTCATTTGAAACCTGCAATCAATGATGCTTTTGTTCACCAAATAAATAAATAAAATAAAATAAAATAAAATAAAATAAAATAAATAAGTATAATTCGTTAAAAGTAATGAATAGCTTTAAACTCTAGGCATTTATTGTTTTTTAAGGGGATTTTGTTTTAGAAAAGATTTCTAATATTCCAAGAGGTTGAAAAGAGGTGATAACATTGTATTACAATATCTATCTATGTTTTCATATCATTAAGTTTGTGTGAAGAGAAAACACAGCCATTTTGTAGTGATGAAGATTCAAGCCTACACTTACTTTTGAGCCTTTTATAGCTTCAGATTAGTTATGAAATATGAAGGTTATCTGTACTTTTGCATGATATATCACACTAATACATGTTTGACATTTATTACTTATCGTGAGATAAATGATATGAATCTTAAATGTTTCTCATCCTCAGATGTCTTCACTTACATTTGCAACAAAATATAACAGTTTAGAGAAATATATCATCATACGAGAGGCAGAATTGAATATCTTTATAACATAGATGGAAAAAAATAAATGAAACAACAATTTATTTGTTTTTACAACTTTACTACTATGCTGCAAATGGTTATATCAATTAAATCAATTTATTCAACTACTGTTTTTTTTTGTTTTGCAATAATACAGAGGGTTATCACAGCCTTCAAATATGATCTGTATCTAGCTTTGATATCAGGATGCTTTTAGTTATGGTCAATGCTACAGTAAACTTATCCATCCAAAAATATCAAAGATGATGAAACATGTTCCCCCATCCTACAAATATCAGTAGTTTATCAATTATTCATATTCAACCATGATTTGGAATTTCCACTGTGAAATGGGAAATTAGGTTGTTTATAAATTATTTCGATTAATTATGTAATATTTGTCTTCCAGAGAATTACAGTGCTGGAAGATAAAATTATTTGAGATAGAATGCATCAGGAGTTTTGTACCGAAGTAAAGAAATATTGAATCTTACCAGAGGCATAAAATGATAGTATTTACACAGGAAAGAAAATGACGATGGTAGTATATTTGTGTCTCTCTTATTTCATTTGTTTAATGCTTAGTCAGGAAGGGGACGATAGAGCCCTTGACCATTTATTTTACAAGATCTCTGGGACTAGTTGGTGGAAGGATACAGTTACCCTCAAGCCACAAATATAGCCTGATTATTTACAACAAAGTGAAGTATAGTAAAAACACCTATTGACAAGTGGAGATGTTAACATGGATGACAGATTTAGTATACTACCGAAGAACTCACTAAGCAAAGAGATGAACAAAACACATGGAATTTAATTCTATACTCTTGCAATTCTGTTAATACATTGCTTTGGAACAGGAACCTTATTTTATTGACATAAAAAGTGTGTAACTAAAAATTGACTTCAGCAGAATTTGAACTCAGAAATGTAACAAATGCTGCAAGGTATTTTGGTCTATGGCAGAAGGCGGTGAGGTGGCAGAAATGTTAGCACACCGTCCAAAATGCTTAGCAGTATTTCGTCTGCTGTTACGTTCCATGTTCAAGTTAATGAAGGAAAAGGGATTGCAAAGCTAAAATTTTAATTAAATAAAATTACTATTATGCATAAAGTGAAATGAATATACTTGCTTGATTTCAAATTTTGGCTAAGTGGTCATAGTGATACCTGCTCAGAGGCCTAAGCAAAGTTGCAGAAAGTGTATGAATAGTTCAGACGTTTCCAGGAAGGCTGAAGAAATGTCGATATTGACGAACATTCTGGGGGATGCACAACCAGCAGAACTGAGAAAAACATCACAGATGTGCATTTAGTTGTAAGGAGAAATCATCGAATCACCATCTGTGAGTTATCAGAGGAAGTGCAGATTAGTTACAGTTCAGTTCAGTCCATTATTAATGAAGATTTGGGTACGAAACGTGTGTCTGTCAAGTTTGTGCCAAAACTGCTTTCAGTTGACCAAAAAGACACTTGGGTTTCAATTGTACAAGATCTCCTTGATTGTATTGAGAATGATGAAAACTTTTTGAAAATTTTGCATAGGCCTCTGAGTAGGTATCACCAAGCTTTTGGCAAAATTTGATGCAGATTCTCTGCTCACCTTTCTCTGTTATGGTCAATGTGATGATCGCATGCTACACACGTTCCTTTGAAGCATTGCCGTAAACAGTGGAAGTGAGCTAGAATGTTAAAACTTAGTGCACATGCATAACAGAGTACAAGGTCAAGCTGTGCAAAGCAGCTTCACTCTGCGTGCTTTAGCTTCATTACAATGGCAACAGCCCTGATACTTATTGATCAGCCCTTGTATGCAAGGCAGCATTTTCCGATTTGCAGGAATCTGAAAAATGAGTATGTGCAGTGTTCAAACCATTGTAATGGAGACTAGTAATATAAGTCAAGAAAAATCTTTTATTTTTTTTTTGTTTCAGTTATTATACTGCAGCTATGCTGGAGTACCGCATTGAAGAATTTTAGAAGAAATCTGGGGTAGAGGGAGACCCAGGAAGACATGGGATGAGGTGGTAAAGCATGATCTTTGAATGTTGGGCCTCACAGAGGCAATGATGAAAGGCCAAGACCTCTAGAGATATGCTGTGACTGAGAAGACCCGGCAAATAAAGTGAGTTTACAGCTGTAACATACAGCAGTGGCACATAAACAGCCAGCTCAAATGTACCTTGGATCATAGGGTGACATGCTGTGCTTGATGAGACCTATTGAGTCAAGTACATGAACATCAAAATCAAATCAAATGAAAATTTTAGTTGTGATCCCTGTGGCTGTGGCATGTAAAGAGCATCGTCCAAATGTGATCAATGCCAGTGGCATGTAAAAAACACCAACAGATCATGATCGTTGCCAGTCTCCTCTGGCCCCTGCACCGGGGCACATAAAAAGCACTAACTACATTCTCAGAGTGCTTGGTATTTGAAGGGCATCAAGCTGTAGAAACACTGCCTGATCAGACTGGAGCCTAGTGCAGCCTCCTGGCTTCTCAGACCCCAGTCAAACCGTCCAACACATGCTAGCATGGAAAACGGACATTAAATGATGGTGATGATGACAATGATGATGATGATGATATGTGTGTGTGTATGTGTGTATGTATGTATATATGTATATAAATATATATGCTTTATTGAAAAGCAGCAAACATACCACAAAAACTGTTACTCGGAGTTTCACATTCCCGTTCATCTAAAGAAAACTGTCCAACGAACGGGAACATGAAACTGGGTAACAGATTTTGTGAGATTTTTGCTGCTTTTCAATAAAGCATATTACTCTACCTTTGGTATTCAAGTGCTATTTTTCCCCACCTTGTTTCGCACTTAAGTGCTTACTCCAGTAGAAATATGTGTGTGTCTGTGTGTGTGGTGTGTGTGTCTGTGTGTATGCATGGATGTGTGCATGTTTTATAGTAGTTGTAAAGTAGTTACCAAATGTGCTAAGCAACATAAGATCAAGAAGGTTTTTAGTCTAGTCTTGTCAAGGATATGACCACCTCTTTAGTGCTGGTGCCATGTAAAACTGCACTCAATACTCTCTGTAAAATGGCTGGTGATAAGAAGGGCATCTAACCATAGAAACCTAGTGAAAAGTATAATGCATAAGCAAAACTGTAGTCCTCCCACTTCTCTTAATGAGAACAGATCTGGACTCTTACCTTCTTATTTCTTTACTGCCCACAAGGGGCTAAACATAGAGGGGACAAACAAGGACAGACAAAGGGATTGAGTCGATTACATCAACCCCAGTGCGTTACTGGTACTTAATTTATCGACCCCGAGAGGATGAAAGGCAAAGTCTACCTTGGTGGAATTTGAACTCAGAATGTAACTACAGACAAAATACCACTAGGCATTTTGCCTGGCGTGCATACATTTCTTATTTTCTTATTTCTTTACTGCCCACAAGGGGCTACATACAGAGGGGACAAACAAGGACAGGCAAAGGGATTAAGTCGATTACATCGACCCCAGTGCGTAACTGGTACTTAATTTATCGACCTTGAAAGGATGAATGGTTAAGTTGAGCTTCACAGAATTTGAATTCAGAATGTAACAGCAGACGAAGTACTGCTAAGCATTTTGCCCAGCGTGCTAACGTTTCTGCCAGCTTGCCACCTTCTGTGTGAAAAGGTCTGTGTGAAAAGTGGATGTAAAGTGAATAATTATAGTTGTTTCTAATTTAAGTACAAAGTCAACAATTTTGATGGGAGGGTACTAGTAAAATAATTAACCTCAGTCTTTGACTAATATTTAGTTTTATTGATCCTGGAAGGATGAAAGGCAAAGTTATCCTTCACAGGATTTGGTCACAGATCATAAGGGCTCATAGTTGTAAAATGAGCATTGCTTTCATGCAGTGTGTTTCTAATCTTCTGTGAAAATATGTTCTGATCATGGGGTGTGGGGTTACCTTACTTGGAAACAGATGATGTTTTAGCAATAGGAACTGATTTAAGTCATAAAAATCTTGCTCAACGAATTCAGTCTGACCCAAGCAGGCTCAACAAGTGGACATTAAAACAATGATGATTATGATGATGATGATATATGATTATATATTTTTATATAGTGTATTTACAAGTAATATTACATTCATAGCTGTTCTATGAACAAAGCAAAAAGATCTCCATACCTTAGGCTGTGTAAATATTTAATATATTATCTATATTTCCAAATTACAAGGCAAGCCTGTCTGAGGATTGGCCATACACACAGATATGACACTCAATAACTGAATGCTGAAAGCTGTAACTATAACTAATATATTGAATATAATGTATGTGTGTGTGTGTGTGCACATGCATGAGTGTCTGAATACATGTGTAAACAAGTATTTAATATTATTTAATGTTGTTCATTTAATCCAATCTATATTCTTAAAAAATCAACTTCTAAATAATAATACAGGCGCAAGAGAAAATTTTCCAGTCACCTGATTTCAATTAATGGTACAATCTGGTTCACTTCATTTGTGCTAATAATCTTTTCGACTACAGGTGCTAGGCTTGGAATTTGTGGGGAGGGATATAGTTGATCACATCACCCCAGTACTTGACTGGTACTCATTTTACTAACCTCAAAAGGAAGAAAGGCAAAGTCAACCATGGTGGAATTTGAACTCAAAACATGAAGACAGATGAAGTGTCACTAAGCATTTTTCCTGGTGTGCTAAAGATTCTGCTAGCATGAACATCACTCTATCTCATTTCTTCTTTGTACTAAAATATAGAAGATTTTACCTTTTGTCCACAAAACCCCACTATTTTATGCAGCTAAAACATAATCTAGTGTTTGTTAAAAACTATATTTATTTTTATTTTTAATCATGATGTAATGCAGATTATTAAATGAATGGAAATCTCCGTCAAATTAAAGAATCAGGGATTATAAATACATATTATTATACAAACATTGTGTGATTATCAACAGGCAGAACACATAATTCTATTTGCCGCCTTTCATCTTTGTGGAGAATAAATAAGTGCTTTTATATTTAGAGAAGTTATCTGTCAAATTCCTATTGAATATTTGTCACATATTTATAATTGTACAGAAACCTATGTAAAGCATTGAATCTATAGAACCCTAGTGGTTTGCAAAAGAATAGTCTTTTATAATATGATACTGATGATGGCAAATCTGTTTGAGACCCATAGTAAGATGTATTGTCATTACATGTATCATTGTTAACAGGTTCTTACACAGTTGGTAGCTTCAAGTAATTTGTTCTTTCCTGATGACCTTAAAACTACTGCAGCCGTTGGCGGAAATGATGTTATCTGTTTGTGACAGGTTGAATTATATTTATTCAATGAGGCTACATCATCATTATCCTTGTCATCGTGATTGTGTTTACCATCTTTACCAATCATTATTGTCATCATCATCAATCATCATCACCATCACTGTCATCATCTCCATTTTACCATTGCTTTACATGCTGGCATGAGTTAGATGGCTCACCAGGATCACACATAACAGAGAACAGTTTTGCTAAAGCATTTCAGTTCTGTCATGATTGCTATGACTGGATGCCTTTTCTAACAACCACCACATTACAGAGTATACTGCATACATTTTTCTGTATCTCCTCATATAAATTTTTTGTTCATAGTAGTATACTGTAATATAGAATATATTAATATATTTTAACCACTACTTGATATAATAGACAATTGCAAACAGTTTTGTTTATATATAATATCTTTATGAGCAGATGATGTATTAGCCAACTAGTTCAAATTCTGTGTTGTGATGTTATTATTAACTAAATACCCCTTTAATTTAGCCATTCACAGAAACACTGTTTCTGACTACACAATGACTAAGTGTTTAAAACAGACAAACCAATTTGCATGTATAATACACTCAAGTTAGTAAGATTTAATCTGTATAATATATGTTAATTGGTCTCTTTGATTTATCAAGCCTTTTGTAATAGTGGGCTTATGTCTCATTTGTCTACAGGCACTGAAGAAAATACTCAGTTGTTAATGAAATCTCAATGCAATATTGGAAGGGAAACTAAAACTCATCTGGCTGATACCTCTTTTTACTCTCCATGAAGATATACATGAAAACAAAGTGTTTGCATCTGTCTACACACACCGTGTTGACTAAAGATTTATAAATATATTCTATTGCACTTTATGATGCTGAATGAAAACATTGCTTCTTAGGAGTATTTTACTGATCTATAGAGTAATCTCCTATCACTAGTTCTAACAAAAACTAAAAAGGCTCTGCTTCTCTGAGAAGCTCCAATGAACATGTCTGAAATTGCCACTGTGCTTTCCAGTGATGAGACGCAATTGATATTATTTCTCAAGCTAAGGTGATGAGGTGGCAGAATTGTTAGCACACTGGGAAAATGTTTAGCAGCACTTTTATCTATCCTAATGTTCTGAGTTCAAATTCCACTGAGGTTGACTTTGCCTTTTATGCTTTCCAAGTCAATAAAATGAGTACAAGTTGAACCCTAGGACTGATGTAATTGACTTGCCTGCTTCCCCATATTTGCTGGCCTTGTGCCAAAATTTGAAATCAAGCAAGTATATTCATTTCACTTTATGCATAATAGTAATTTTATTTAATTAAAATTTTAGCTTTGCAATCCTTTTTCCTTCATTAACTTGAACATGGAACATAACAGCAGACGAAATACTGCTAAGCATTTTGGCCGGCGTGCTAAATTTTGCATTGACCTCAGTGCTCAGCTGGTACTTATTTTATCAACTCTGAAAGGATGAAAGTGCAAAGTCAGTCTCGGCAGAATTTGAACTCATGAAATTGAAACCATGACCTTGCAATTATGAGTGCAACACCCTAACCACTAAGCCACGCACCTCACACTCATTCACTATATGATGGTGTATAGCTATTGCCTAAAGTTTGTATGTCTATACTTGTTCCAGAGCAGTAGATTCAGCAAGATAGCCCACCCTGTGGCAACAGATATCACACATCACTGTTTTTATGTCCGATATCAATAATTCCTGAACTTCAAATCTATTAAATGACATATAGGATATTTACACTATATTCCGATTGCTACCAGACTGTAAACAGAGAATAATGGTGGAGAGATTAACGAGGTTAAGAGGTTAGTGTAGTGACATTTGGCTGGGGATTGAACTAAAGTTACCACTACAAATACTATCACCATCGCCATCATCACCCATCACCTCCACCATCGCTACCACCATCACTACCTTCATCATCACTGCCAGCATCACCATCTCCATCGCTGCGACTATACCACTGCCATCACCATCATCACCACCACCACAAACACCATCATCACTACCATCATGACCACCACCACCACCACCATCACCACCACTACCACCACCCCCGCAATCACCATCACCACCATCACCATCACCATCACCACCATTACCATCATCATCACTACCACTGACATCACTACCTCAACCATCACTACCACAATCACCATCGCCATCACCACCACCACCATCACCATCGTTGTGACTATACTACTGCCATCACCATCATCACCACCATTAACACCATCATCACTACCATCATGATCACCACCACCACCATCACCACCACCACCACCACCACAATCACCATCACCATCACCACCATTACCATCACCATCACCACCATTACCACTGCCATCACTACCTCAACCGTCACTACCACCATCACCATCGCCATCACCACCACCACCAGCACTATCATCATCACCACTATCACCACTATCACCACCAGCATTGCCACCACTATCACCACCACTACTATCACTATCACAACCAAAATTACCACCACCATCTCCAATACCTATTTCTTTACTACCCACAAGGGGCCAAACACAGAGAGGACAAACAAGGACAGACAAACGGATTAAGTAGATTATATCGACCCCAGTCAGTAACTAGTACTTATTTAATCGACCCTGAAAGGATGAAAGGCTAGCCTGTGCTCAAAAGCATTCCAGTTATGACCATCCATCTTATTTCATTCAGGTATAATATCACAAAGTTTGCATCATCCAATGTGGAATAATTTTTTTCCAAGATAATAATTTAGAATGTGGTTGGAAGGAGATTTGTGTACTAGGAGTTGCTGTGTGGTAAGAAGCTTGCTTCTCAACCACATGGTTCCAGGTTCAGTCCCACTGTGTGGCACCTTGGGCTAGTGTCTTCTGCTATAGCCTCAGGCCAACCAAAGCCTCGTGAGCGGATTTGGTAGACAGAAACTGAAATGTCATATATTTGTGTGTTGTGTGTGTGTGTGTGTGTGTGTGTGTGTGTGTGTGTGTGTTTGGTCTTTTTGCACAGCTCACAACTCCATTCACCACATGACAACAGATGTTGCTTTGTTTTATGTCTGCACAACTTAGCGGTTCAGTGAAACAGACCGACAGAGCAAGTAGCAGACTTAAAAATAAGTACCAGAGTTGATTTGTTCAACTGAACACTTCAAAGCAAACTCCAAGTATGGCTGCAGTCCAATGACTGAAACAAGTGAAAGACAAAAGCTAGACAGTTATTGGATAGACTGGTATGTGGACCAAAGAGACCAGGTGTAGATATGAAGGTGGGTAGCAGTTATAAGGTATACGTAGGTATACAGAGGTGAGTGGATAGATAGACAGATTGTCAAAGGATAGCAGGTAGATAATAAGGTATAGAGTAGTGTTGAGGTAAATAAATGGAGAGAAATTAGCAGATAGAGTGTATAAAAGATTAATAATAGATAGCCGCCTCGACTGGCTTCCGTGCCGGTGGCACATAAAAAGCACCATCCGAATCGTGGCCGATGCCAGTGCCACCTCGACTGGCTTCCGTGCTGGTGGCACGTAAAATGCACCAATCCAATCGTGGCCATTGCCAGCCTCGCCTGGCACCTGTGCAGGTGGCACGTAAAAAGCACCCACTACGCTCACGGAGTGGTTGGCGTTAGGAAGGGCATCCAGCTGTAGAAACACTGCCAGATCAGACCGGAGCCTGGTGCAGCCTCCTGGCTTCACAGATCCCCAGTCGAACCGTCCAACCCATGCTAGCATGGAGAACGGACGTTAAACGATGATGATGATGATGATGATGTACATGAACAGAAGGTAGCAGGTAAATACATAGGTGAACAGATGGTAACGGATAAATATTTAGGTGGACAGATGATAAGTATTAGACAGAAAGGTGGATACATGTTACCTGAGAGAGAGAGATAGGTAGACAGAACTTAGTAAATAGAAGGATAAACAGACATAGATTATCAGGTAGACACACACTTGCTGTTAGATATATGAACTGGCACAGATAGATAAATGGACAAAGTTTGGCATGCAGGTAAACAGCTGGATACAAATTATGAGGTAGACAGCAGGGTAGATGAAGGAATGGTAAATTGTACTTATTGCAATAACGTAGGTGTCACATGATGTAACATGAAAAGCCACTATTGTTATCAAACAGAAAACCAATCTCCACTCTGTTTAAAAAAAACCCTTTTGACTCAGTTTGTAGATAATTTCATATCAAAGGTAACAGATTTCTGTTTTAATATATTTATAACAATAACAGCCATAATTATAATGAAGACGTAGAGAGAATGGTAATGATGGTGAAAATAATAATAGCAATAACAACAGTGACAATAATGAAAATTTCATTTCTTCTTTGATGTCATCAAAACATGTTACTATTAACTTATTGGTGCTCTACAATAAACTGCCAAGAATTCTGTGTGGAAAGCAAAAGAAAAAGTAAATAACATATAACATTGATGTCACGTTAATGGAAATCTGATGGAATACTATAATGACAGTTTAATTACATAATATGAGGTAAGAAATTTTGTCCATTCACTGCTTCCATAATAGATAGTGTTTCCATTGTGAAATAATGGAGTGTTGTGATATGAAAGCAGCTTAATAAAAACCAGACTGCCAACCGTAGATATTTTGCTCCATAATTATATTCGCCAATGTTGTTAGTTGCATGCAGCAATAACAAATAACCAATTCCGCTGTAAAGATAATGCTGCTTATCTCCAAGACCTGTTTACTTGTCAAACTATACTAATATATTGAATATTCTATCACAGTGTAATAAGCAATATTGAAAGTTCTGTCAATAGCAGAGACTTTATTATTTGCGAGTCCACAGTTCAAAAGTGTTTATCAAACAGATGCTTCTTTTAGCAATGTCTCTAAATTGTCTTCTGGGAGCATCCGTGTTAATAATTGCAGGCTTACAAATTACTTCCTTCATTGAGAAATGGCAGACACCTTTATTGATAAATTCAGATTAGGGGAATGTTTGCTCTATAGAATATGTTTTAGCAGTGTGATGTATTGTAATTCAGGGTGATGTATTTTATTGTACTGTGATAAAAATGTACTACACAGAGAGAGAGAGAGACAGAGAGAGAGACAGAGAGAGAGAAAGAGAGAGAGAGGTGGGATGGGTGAAAGAGTATATGATGAAGTGATATTTATTTATTATGTATGTATGTATTTATGCATGTATGTATCTATCTATCTATCTGTCTATTTATTTGTTTATCAATCTCTCTATCTATCTATATCTCATATATGTATGTATATATATATATATATATATATTTATATATACATATATATACATATATACATGCATACATACATACATACATACATACATACACACACACATACATACACACACACATACATACACACACACACACATATATATATAAATATATGTGACCTCATGTGTACCATTGGCGATTTTTTTTCCTCTGTCTTCTCTTCTCTGGATCTTTCCTTCTCCTATGTTTCCGACGAAGAGCTCCGCTCGAAACGTTAAACCCTCCTTCTTTCCTTCTTTCCTGAGCGTCCAATAATACTATATTTGTTCCACGTCCTCGCGTTGTGTTTTTTTGTGCTTTCTTGTTTGGATTAACTATATATATATATATACATAACCTTGTGGCCTATGCTAGGGGTGTAACCAGTCCACTTATGCATGCCTTTTCTTCATTGGATGCTAAACTCTGCTTGCGAAGACCAGTTGAGGCAAGTGAAATCAAAGTCAAAATCAAACTCAGTGACTGACATCCAGTGCTAAGAGTACATACGAGTGAGATCGTTGCCAGAGCAACAAGCGGGCAATGACTTCCACAGAGCTCCCAATGGATCATTCTGGCTATGGTTGACTTTGCCTTTCATCCCTTTGCGATGAATAAGTACCAATTGAACACTAGGGTTGATATTATTCAACTTATCCCCTCCCTGAAATTGCTGGTCTTGTACCAAAATTTGAAACCATTATTGTTGTAATTGTTGTTATTGTTGTTAATAAATTATTATTTACTCTAAGGAATGGAGAGCATTATACAAGGTCATTGCAGTCTCTCTGAAGCCTTGGCTTTTGATTGTTGGGTCTTCACAAAACAGGACACTTCAACAGAAACAAGGGATAAATTTAAAAACTGTGATGCTCTTACTATTGCTAATTTGAAGGAGGATGTATGCCCTCATACACCACACACACACACACATACACACACACACACACACAACACACACACACACACAGAAACATATAAACATAAGGTGGTGAGCTGGCAGAACCGTTAGCACGCCAGCCGAAATGCTTAGTGGTATTTCATCTGCATAGCCGTATTTCATCTGCCGCTACGTTCTGAGTTCAAATTCCACTGAGGTTGACTTTGCCTTTCATCCTATCGGGGTCGATAAATTAAGTACCAGTTATGCACTGGGGCCGATGTAATCAACTTAATACCTATGTCTGTCCTTGTTTGTCTCCTCTGTGTTTAGCCCCTTGTAGGTAATAAAGAAATAGGTATTTCATCTGCTGTCACGTTCTGAGTTCAAATTCTACTGAGGTTGACTTTGCCTTTCATCCTTTCGGGGTCGATAAATTAAGTACCAGTTATGCACTGGGGCCGATGTAATCAACTTAATACCTATGTCTGTCCTTGTTTGTCTCCTCTGTGTTTAGCCCCTTGTAGGTAATAAAGAAATAGGCATTTCATTTGCTGTCACATTCTGAGTTCAAATTCCACTGAGGTTGACTTTTCCTTTTATCCTTTCAGGGTCGATAAATTAGGTACCAGTTACACACACTGGGGTCGATATAATCGACTTAATCCGTTTGTCTGTCCTTGTTTGTTCCCCCTATGTTTAGCCCCTTGTGGGCAATAAAGAAATAAGAAACATATAAACATACACCACATGCACAAATGTAATATTTATATCCGTTTCTATATGCACGTAAATATTTTCTGCATTCACCATGTGACTTCCATTTTCTTCAGCTCTCATATATTTTGATCGGCTGATGGGAAGTTTTATCATAGCAATGCCATTTTGCAGTTGAATTCATTCAATAATGCCAATCACTTTCACTGAACAACATTGCAGCAGACACTTTTATCGTGGCACAACAGACCGCATTAAAAAATGTGTCATATCTAAATATAGAGACCCCTTTTAAGACTTTTCGTAACTTCACTCACTCCATTTGTCTTTATGCCACACTGATCACTTTGATGGCTTTTCTCTTGCATTATTACAGCCTTCAGTTAGTTTGTATGCATTTTCTTAAAATATTTTGTTTTTGTTTTTCAGTATTCGACAAAGGCATGGAACAGGATGATCCCATAATCTGAAATGTTTTAAAAGAAGAGAAGGTAAAAGGAAGAAAGGGTAAAGAATTAATGTTAGCAATATGGCGGTTAATCTCTAAAATGCAAATGTAAAATTTTGGAATAACCTGAAATATATGGTCTCTAACAGTAGTCTTATTACAGACATACATACATTGGTGTGTGTATGTGTGTGTGTATGTGTGTGTGTGTATACACATACATATATACACACATGTATAATGTACTTATATATGTATATACATACACATGCGCACATAGACAGATGTAAATACAGATATAGACATATAGGTATGGATATATGATATATATACATATATACATATATATATATATATATATATATATATATATATATTATATATGTTGTGTGTGTATATATATACATATATATATTTATGTATGTATATGTATAATATACACCTACACAATTACTATGTATTTCTCATTTTCTGCAATATCTAAATTTATATACTTCCATTCAAGTGTATACCACACACACACACACAAAACACACACAAAACACACACAAACTCATAAACATGCATATATTTAAATTTACAACAACTGAAAGAAGCCCATCATATATATGTGTGCATGTGCATGTGTGTGTGTGTGTGTGAGTGAGTGTGTATGTGTGTTTTTGTGTGTGAGTGTCTGTGTGTGTGGCTGTGTACCATTGTGTCTCTGTTTGTCCTCCATCACCACTTGACAACCCATGTTGGTGTGTTTATATCCCTGTAACTTAGCAGTTTGGCAAAAGGCACCGGGAACACAAGTACCAGGCATACAAAAAGATTATAAGTACTGGGGTTGATTCATTCAACTAAAAATCAAAGGCAGTGCCCCATCATGGCCACAGTCTAGTAACTGAGACAAGTATAAGAAAAAAAGGATATAGAAAACTTAATAGGAAAACATTGAAAAATCACAGGCATGGTTCCATACTGAAGAAATCTGCTTGCAGCCGTAGGGTTTTACATTCATTTCTACTGTACATCTTGCACAATTCAGTTCTACTATATTCTTGGGTTCACCAATACTTAGTGAATATGAGATTTCCCCAAGAAGAATATATACTTAAGTGCAGGCTACTGGGTTCAGTTCCAATATGTGACACCTTGGGCATGTGTCTTCTACTATAACTTTGGGCCTACCAAAGCCTTGCAAGTGGATTTGGCAAATGTAAACTGAAAGAAGAAGCCCATTATGTGTGTGTGTGTGCAGGGCTGGATTAAGACCCATCGAGGCCCTTAGCACTTAAAAGATTTTGGTGCCCCCATAAAAGATTATGTAATTCAAAATATAAACAATAACAAACCATAAAATAATTTTTTTATTTTTCAAAACAAAACAAAACAGTAAGATGGAAAATAATGTTTATTTTTTTTATGCTTCCACTTTATTTATATTTGAAATATTTCCTCCTACTTTTTTGAACTGCAAAATCTTTGATCAGATCCTCAAAGTTAATCTTAGGTAACACATCAGCACCTATACTTAATATAGTATATCTTATATAGTATCCCTTAGTATAGTATATCTTATAAAGTATAGTATATCTTATATAGTATAGACATAAAGGCATTACGAATATTATTTTAGCAAGTTTAAAGTGATTTCTTTTGTGCTGTAAACCATTTACCATTTCTGTGGTGCCCCCTCCTTCCCTTGATGCCCTAAGCATGTGCTTATTTTGCTTAATGGTTAATCCAATGCTCTGTGTGTGTATGTCAGCATCTGTGTTTGTCTCCCACCACTGCTTGACAACTGGTGATGTGTTTACATCTCCACAACTTAGTAATTTGGTAAATAAACTAGTAACCAGTAGCAGAATTTTAAAAAATTGTTATGTAGCAGGGATTGATTCATTTGATTAAAGATTCATCAAAGGTGATACCCCAGCATGGCTGCAGTCTAATGACTGAAACAAATATGACAAAAGTTAAAAGAGACATGAAGTGGTTAGACAAAAATGATATTCCATTAACTGAAACTGTGGTGGAAGCACTCCGTTGGTTACAACGACGAGGGTTCCGGTTGATCCGAATCAATGGAACAGCCTGCTCGAGAAATTAACGTGTAAGTGGCTGAGCACTCCACAGACACGTGTACCCTTAACGTAGTTCTCAGGGATATTCAGCATGACACAGAGAGTGACAAGGCCGGCCCTTTGAAGTACAGGTACAACAGAAACAGGAAGTAAGAGTGAGAGAAAGTTGTGGTGAAAGAGTACAGTAGGGATCACCACCATCCCCTGCCAGAGCCTCGTGGAGCTTTTAGGTGTTTTCGCTCAATAAACACTCACAACGCCCGGTCTGGGAATCGAAACCGCGATCCTATGACTGCGAGTCCGCTGCCCTAACCACTGGGCCATTGTGCCTCCACTAAACTGAAACTATGAGCATGATGAGAAAAGAAATTAATGGTGATGAAAAGCATTCTCAGAAGAAGCAAGAGAGAAATCTCTGAATTCACAAGGTATTTATCAGCCCAAAGATAATTCATCTTTTGTCTTTTACTTGATTCAGTTATTAGAGCGAATTTTTAGTTGAATTAGTTGACACTGCAGTACTTATTATTTCAAGACTGGTACTTATTCTATCAGCCCATTTTTGTCTGTTACAGGGACATAAGCACACAAACATTGGTCGTCATACAGTGGTGGGGGACAAACACAGACACAAAACACACACACTACATATATATATATATATATATATATATATATATGTATGTATATATATATATATAATATATATATATATGTATATATATGTTATATATATATATATATGTATATGTATGTATGTATTATATATATATATTATATTATATTATATATATATATATATATACATATATATATATATATACATATATATAATTATATATATATATATTTATATGTATTTAATATATATATATATATATATATATATATATATATATATATATATATATATATATATATATATGTAGAGAGAGAGAGAGAAAGAGTGAGTGATTCTTATTTTGTTTCAGTATTTTGACTGCTGCCATGCTAGAGCACCACCTTTAGTCAAAAAAATCAACCCCAGGACTTATTCTTTGTAAGCCTAGTACTTATTCTATGGATCTCTTTTGGCAAACCACTAAGTTACAGGGATGTAAACACAGCAATATCGGTTGTCAAGCGAGGGTTGGGGACAAACACCATTTGAGCGTGGCTGTTGTCAGTACCGCTTGAGTGACCCTCATACCGGTTGCACGTAAAAGCACCCACTACACTCTTGGAGTGGTTGGCATTAGGAAGGGCATCCATCTGTAGAAACTCTGCCAGATCAGATTGGAGTCTGGTGCAGCCATCTGGTTCGCCAGACCTCAGTCAAAATCGTCCAACCCATGCTAACATGGAAAGCAGACGTTAAACGATGTTGATGATGATGATGATGATAGGTAAATAGATAGATAGATAGATAGATAGATGATAGATAGATAGATAGATAGATAGACATACTCACATACAAACACACAGCTTAGACATTGCTGATTCACTCCATTATGACTGAGTTTCTTACAGTAGATGATCCTTCAAGTGTTAATATGATGAACAATGAAGTCGGTAAAGGGATATCGGGAAAATGAAACATGGAACACGTTGAATTATTCATTTATTATCATTTATCGGCATTGGCCAAGTGATAACGTTCAGGTGACGGTGTCGGAACTTTCAAGCAATGTGAAATTTACAAGATGTCGGAATGAAAGAACGTAATAATTCTGTAGAGATGTTTAGTTCACGTCGCTCTAACACTGGTTGAGGTGAATTATTGCTCCATGAGAATTAGAGAATTAGCAGAGGCCAAAAATACAAATATAGAGCTATATGTATATATAACATTTAACAGAACACAAACTCAATATCTTGAATATATGTGAGCACAGGACGTCACAACACATAAACAACAAAAAATACGAAATATGAAAACATGGAATAAGGGCTTTTTTTACAAACAACAACATAATCAAATGAAAAACAAGACAAGCAACACTAGTTATAGGCTATATTCCTAATCCACATTTCAAGCAATTCACATCAAGATATGTCTTCAATAAAACAGTTGCTCCCGCAAAGCAGATTAAATAAAATTCGTCATCTTGTGGAGGGCCATGATTGGTGACAAAAACTGGACAGTGTAAAGAAACGGGAAGGGCTGCTAAGTCCCCATGTGACCATGAGCTATTCTCCTTACTTGTGCTTCTTTCTTTCTTCCTGTTTCAGCTGGACAAGGAAGCCGTATTGTTTTCTGTCTCCTGTCCAGACTTGTTTCTTTGCGTTCACCTTCACAACCTCATTCAGGCTTAGCAGCCCTTCCTGTTTGGTTTCATTGTTTTTGCTTTTGTCACCAATCTGAACCATCTGCAAGATCGCAAATTTTATTTAATTTGCTTTGTGGGGGCAACTGTCTTATCGAAGGCATATCTTGTCGTGAATTGCTTGAAATACGGATTAGAAAAATAGCCGACAACTGATGAAGGGTCGTTCGTTGTGTTGCTTGTCTTGTTTTCTTTTTGTTTCTTTAGTTGCTTGCAAAAAAAACCTTATTCCATGTCCTCATACTTTGTATTTTTTGTTGTTTATGTTTTGTAACGTCCTGTGCCCACATATGCATATGTATATTCGTATACATGTATGTACGTACGTATATGAATGTATATATACATATACATATATTATTTATATTATTATATGATTGAACACCATGCATCCTTTTCCAGTTAAGTTTATATATATATATATATATATATATATATATGTATATGTATGTATGTATGTATGTATATACATACATACTTACATACATACTTACATACATACATACTTACATACATGCACACATACTCATATTTGGCTTCAATACAGTTTTGTCTTAGTAATTCAAATACAAAGCATTAGTCAGCCTGGGGTTATAGTAGAAGTCACTTGCCCAAAGTGCAATACGGTGGAACTGAACCCATAACCACATGGTTGCAAAGCAAGCTTCTTAACTACAAAGCCCAGCCTACACCAAGAAATTTATTGGGCATATTATCTTAGGGCACTTCACAGTTCATTACTCCGAGTTTTACACATGAAAGCAATCCTCAGATGAGATCAGTTAGTGATGAGGACATTATTATGATCACATGATAGAGCAAAAATATTTTTTTCTTAATCTTAAACAGATTTGCAAACAGTTTTAAACCTTTGACTGTGATTGAACTCTGATATTAATTATTGATTTTATGCTTTACAACATTACTGTCTATGGGGAAAAACTATCAAAGCAAAATTTAACATTTAAATATTGTTATTTACTGTATAAGGCTGATGCCTGTGTTAGTGATGCTAATGAGTTTCATAAATAATTCCGTTTATATAAATATGTATATTATATATATATATATATAAATATATATATATATATGTAATATATATATATACATATTACATACATATTATATATATATATATATATATATATATATATATGTGGGCACGTAACAAACACCATCCGATCGTGGCCGTTCGCCAGCCTCGTCTGGCACCTGTGTCGGTGGCACGTAAAAAACACCATCCGAGCGTGGCCGTCTGCCAGCCTCGTCTGGCACCTGTGTCGGTGGCACATAAAATCACCCACTACACTCGCGGAGTGGTTGGCGTTAGGAAGGGCATCCAGCTGTAGAAACACTGCCAGATCTGACTGGCCTGGTGCAGCCTTCAGGCTCGCCAGACCCCAGTTGAACAGTCCAACCCATGCCAGCATGGAAAGCGGACGTTAAACGATGATGATGATGATGATGATATATATTATCTTCGATTTTGTTTTGTTTCCAATGTGATTCCTTGTCAGTTATGGAAACTTCATTTGACATCATCTGAAGATTTCTATTCTCTTTTTGCATGTATATTATTCTGCTATGCAGAGTTGTAAAATTTCACTTTTCATTAGAAATTTACCGTTTTGCTTCTTCAAATTTTTTATTCACTAATGTCTCTTACTTGTGTAAACTCATGTACGATTAATTTGCAAACTGATGTGTGAATACACACACACATAATATATCTAGCTTTCAGTCTAACTATCTATTGATATCTATCTATCTATCTATCTATCTATCTATCTATCTATCTATCTATATATATATATATATATATATATATGTGCCGGTGGCACATAAAATACACCAATCTGACCATGGCCGTTGCCAGCCTCGCCTGGCACCTGTGCAGGTGGCACGTAAAAAGCACCCACTACACTCACGGAGTGGTTGGCGTTAGGAAGGGCATCCAGCTGTAGAAACATTGCCAGATTAGACTGGAGCCTGGTGCAGCCTTCTGGCTCCCCAGAACCCCGGTCGAACCGTCCAACCCATGCTAGCATGGAGAACGGACGTTAAACGATGATGATGATGATGATGATGATGATATATATATAGAGAGAGATTTGAGAACGCCATGATAGACCATTAGCTCCTACACACATTTTTTTCTCTCCTTGTTTCTCTCTTTGTCTCTTTTCTGTGTATCTTTCTGTCGAAGAGCATAGGCTCGAAACGTAAAAGACTTCTATTTCTATTCCTGAGCGCCATACTAATACATTTGTTTGTTTGTACTCCACCTGCCTTCGTCTTTTGTTTATTTTCGTAAACCTTCCCGTTATATTATATATATATATATATATATATATATATATATATATATATATTATATATATATATATAGGGAGAATTCATGAAAAAGCAACGGATGAAGACAGGTGGTGTAGACAACAAACAGATGTATTAGTATAATGCTCGGGAATTGAAAAAGTCTTTTACATTTCAAGCCTATGCTCTTCCACAGAAAGCAACACAGTAAGAAACAAGGAGAGAAAAAAAGGAGAGAAAAAAATGTCTGTAGTGGCTACCGATCTATCATATATATATATATGTGTGTGTGTGTGTGTATGTGTGTATACATACAAAATATAGGGGTTTAATTCACAAGTGATCTAAACACCTAGGTATGTTAGGTAAATGCTGTAATGGCTTACTAGGGCTCCAAGGTTATAGCTGAGACAGTAGCTATGGAGCCATTGCAGATTTTTGATATAGTGGATATATAATTGTTAAGGAGGACAGCAAATGTTAAGGCAAGGCAAACATCTCAAGTCATATATATTATTATTATTGGAAAAAAATTCGAACTCTTACAACTGTTTCTGCGATATTCCATCATTGGACACAAATAGAGAAAATGAGAAAGGCATAGATTAATGAAATGACGACATAGAGGACAGGAATAAAAGAATAAGGAGATGAAGAAAGAGACAAAAAAAAAGCATAAAAGTTCACAGTTCTACTTTCTAATCTTGTAGAAATAAGTCAATAATGTTATTGAACGTTGACCTGTTCACATCTTTTTTCTGGATATTTACATTATCAGGATTTAGTCCATATGGATTTATGGAGGATTGTACCTAAGGACTTATTAACTTAATGTCTGTTGTCCTCTCTAACAATGATAAATATATGTATATATATATATATATACATACATAAATACACACATATATATATATATGTATATAATATATGTATGTATATATATATCATCATCATCATCATCATCATCATCGTTTAACGTCCGTTTTCCGTGCCAGAATGGGTTGGACGGTTCGACCAGGGTCTGGGAAGCCAGGAGGCTGCACCAGGCTCCAGTCTGATCTTGCAGTGTTTCTACAGCTGGATGCCCTTCCTAACGCCAACTACTCCATGAGTGTAGATATATATATATATATATATAATATATATATATATACACACACACGTATATATATATATATACATATATATATATACATATATATATACATGCATACATACATACATACATACATATATATATGTGTGTGTGTGTATACAGTCATTATTATCATTATCATCATCATCATTTAACATTTGCTTTCCATGCCAGCATGAGTTGGATGGTTTGACAAGAGCTGGCCAACTGAAGAGTTGCCAAGGCTTCCTGACTCTTCTGGCATGGTTTCATACAGTTGGATGTCTTCCTTAACACCAACCACTATACAGAGTGTACTGGTTGCTTTTACATAGCACTGGCATGAGTGATGGTCCCTTGTCATCCCCTCTGTGAGGATCAACATCTGAAGATCCTTTCAAGTCACTCTGCCCCATGTCTTCTTAGGTCTACCCCTTCCACATGTTCCATCCACAACTAGAGATTGGCACTTCTTGATGCATCTGTCTTGATTCATACACATTATATAACGGTACCAGCACAGTATTCTCTCTTGCACACTACATCTAATGCCTTGTATACCTAGCCTCTCTCTCTCTCTCTGTATATATATATATATATATACAGAGAGAGAGAGAGAGAAGCTAGGTATATATATATTATATATATATATATATATATATATATAGTTGTCCTCCCAGGCACAAATCGGGACACAAAACTCTACTTGTGAAGACCCGTTGAGACAAGTGAAAATCAAATCAAATCAAAATCAAAATCAAAATCAAACCAAATCAAATCAGATATCAGAAAGCAGAACCAAAATCGAAGTCGATCAACATCAATGGAAATTGCAGCTGTGGTTAAGCGAACCATCTGATCATAGCCGTTGTCAGCACTGCCCCGACTGGCCTCCGTGCCGGTGGCACGTAAAAGCACCATCCGTTCATGGCCGTTTGCCAGTTCCGTCTGGCACCTGTGCGGGTGACACGTAAAAAGCACCCACTACCACTACACTCACGGAGTGGTTGGCGTTAGGAAGGGTATCCAGTCGTAGAAACGCTGCCAGATCAGACTGGGCCTGATGCAGCCTTCTGGCTTCGCAGACCCCAGTTGAATCGTCCAACCCATGCTAGCATGGAAAGCGGATGCTAAATGATGATGATGATGATGATGATGATGATGTATGGATGTATGTACGTACGTCTGCATGTATGTATTATATATATACATATATATATATATATATATATATATGCTGAGACCCCCTTCGGTCATGACTGACCATGGGATTGCACCTAGAAAGTTGCCCTCCCAGGCACAAGTCTGGGCAAGTTTGTTTATGGAAGACCAGCAGTCGCCTATGGATACTGGCCTCCCTTCTCCACGCTACCAGTGTTATCCAAGGGAAAGGCAAAGGGGCGATACATCTTGGCACCTGTGACGTCGCAACTCATTTCTATAGCTGAGTGAACTGGAGCAACGTGAAATAAAGTATATTGCTCAAGAACACAACACACATCCCAGTCTAGGATTCGAACTCACAACCTCACGATCGTAAGCTTGACACTCTAACCACTGAGCCATGCATCTTCACTATATATATATAAATATATATATACATATCTATCTATCTATCTATTATACATCATATATATATATATATATATATGTGTGTGTGTGTGTGTGTGTGTATATATATATATATAACATACATATACATATACATATATATAACTATATATATACATATACATATACATATATGTATTGTCCGCTTTTCCTTATTTGCATGGATCAGATGGAATTTGTTTGCATCAAATTCTTTACGGCTGGATGCCCTCCTTGTCACCAGTTCTCACCTGTTTCTAAGCAAGGCAATATTTTCTCAGAACTAGACATTTTGCATGGAAGCCTGGAGACAAATAACTTGTATGATTTACAACTATCATGAGCTGTCTAGACAATGATACACACAAACGAACACATGCCTGCATACACACACATGCACTTATATGTATATGCACACACACACATGTGTATATACATGTGTATATAAATGCAGTCACAGACATGCAATTTTATGTGCATATTCATTCTTATATATAAAATACAGTATAAAACATAAATTTGAGGTAAATATTATTTTTTATTATGGAGATGGGAAGAAAAAATTTTCAGTGACAGTGACATTTATCAGGGAGATAAAAAAAAATGAGAAATTTTATTAACAAAATGTGAATAAAGAAATATTGAGAAAGAGATAAATAGAAAATAAATATATACGATAGAATGCAATGCAAAAAATAAAATAATCTTGCAAGTTCAGTAATAGTCTTAGGGCAGTATATGAAAATATAAACATACATACATACATGTGTGTATGTATGTGCATTATGTATGTATGTATGTTATGTATGTATATAGTTGCTATGATGATGCTGATAATAATAATAATACTAACTATGATAATGCAGAAATGATATTTAAAAATGAGGAAAAAATATTAAGCAAGATTTTGACAGTGAAAATAATTAAAATAAATGGTTTCCTTAGGCAGCTGTTAATAGCCCAGTGACAATTTTTGAATGATAGCTAAGTTTTCAGATAATGCAGTCTATTGGGAGTAAAATGTTGGATATTTTTGATTGGTTTATCTTTAAAATGCCCAACTGCATCGGACAGTAGAATGAATCTTACTGGTTAATTCCCCAGTCAGAAAGATACAGCAGCTAATTAAGCGAAGCATTGATAGATGGGAAGCCATCTTTCTGGCTGATATATTTTAGCACAGAATGTTCTGCTACAAGAGTTTTTCTAAAAACTAGAAAAGATGTATCTTGGAGAATTCTATTTCTTCTTTAAATATGACTGAAGTAAAAGGACAGGGTGTAAATTCAGTGTTTTTGTGTAAGCTCTTGGGAGATACATAACAACAATGATAGCAATGTTGGTACTACGGAAAAATAAAAATAAATCATCTTTATCTACAAGTTGAAAATTATTACAATAGCTGCTGCTTGTATGTATGTATGTATGTATGTATGTGTGGTGCGTGTCTATGTGTGTGTTATGCACACTCACGAACAAACACACACACCATGTCTGGGTGTATATATATATATATATATATTATATATATATATATATATATAATATATATATATATGTAACCAACTGTTTCATATTGATAAATACTGCAAGCATTTTTTAATCAAAATTCTACCTGGTATCTATATCTGAATTATCCTCAGGACAATAAAAACCTTTTACACTTTCCAATAAAACTCTTTTATTGAGGCAGACCAGTTTTATCAATAGTCTATTTGGAATCATTTGTTTAGCAGATTTGTATTTCATGAATTTTTCTGATTTTCCAACAGCAAGGTTTCTTTTGCAATGGACTTCATATTTTATTTTAAACTAGCAGTATCGCCCGGCGTTGCTCGGGTTTGTAAGGGAAATAACTATATGAGCATTTTTAGAGAGTTACTTCCCTTATATAATAGCAAAAAAATGCATTAAAAATGGGAAAAAATGATGGTAAATTTTTTTTTAAATCGTAGACTCATCGTAGACGCGCTGTAATACCCAGAAGGGCTCGATATGAATCACGACTATAAGATACTCGCTTTTGGTTACACTGCACCGCAAAATGTGGGAGTAGTTAGGAATCTAAATCGTAGGAGACAGACACACAACTTCACTTTTATATATAAAGATGATCATATGAGGAGACCCTCATATGCCAAAGACAATACTGAGAAAAATATATTTCCTCTTCAAAGCAAACTCAAGAAATGGTAAGAGAGTATATTTTTACCTTTTGACACTATCATTTGATTCAGTTATCAAGTTCAACCATGCTGGAGCACTACCTTGTAAGTTTAATTGAAGAAATCAATCAATTCCATATTTATTTTAAGCCAGGTACTCATTCAGTCACTTTTGGCAAACTGTGAATAAACCATTACAAGTCATCAAGTAGTGGGCTGGGGGAAAACCACAATCACAAGTCACACACAATGACCCAAATAAACCAATACAGTTTTTGTCAAGTAATAACTGTTGTGTGGAGGCACATGGCTTAGTGGTTAGGGTGTCAGCATCAGGATCGTAAGATTGTGGTTTCGATTCCTGGACCAGGTGACTCATTGTGCTCTTGAGCAAAGCACTTCATTTCACGTTGCTCCAGTCCACTCAGCTGGCAAAAATTAGTAATGATGGGATGGACTGGCGTCCCATCCAGCTGGGGAACACATACGCCATAAAAACCAGGAAACCGGGCCTATGAACCTGGCAAGGCTTTAAAAGGGCACATTTATATTTTTATTTTTTTTAAATAATTGTTGTGGACATACCAAACACAAAGGTTCACATACACATTCATATACATATTCATGTCCTGGCAACAGACTTCCACATAATTTTTATCTGTCAATTCAATCCTAAAGCATTGGGCAGCCCTGGGTTATTGTAGGAGACAACCTGAAACTACAAGTTTGTGAAGTAAACTTCATAACTATACAACCCTCCCTCTATTTGAAATGATGAAGATTCAGTTTCAAATTTCTATTTTATTTTATGAAATGATCTTTTTATAAATCTAGAATTAAAGGTTTAATGTCAACAAGAAATGTCACCTGCAGATGATTTACCAATTTTTCCTCTGAATCTTTCTTCTACTTCTTTTTTCTGCCTAAACTCACTTGTTCATTTATCTCATATTTAGTTTTTCATTATTCCCTTCCATTTATATACTTTATTTTCACCTCCAGCACATCTCTCTTGCCCCTTCATTTGTTTCTCTCTAATTTTTTTCTCCCTCACAGAAGTGAAAACTTTTTCTTGCTACTGTGTTATATTGTATCTTTTCGATTCCCAGATCAGGTGTTGTGAGTGTTTATTAAGCGAAAACACCTAAAAGCTCCACGAGGCTCCAGCAGGGGATGGTGGTGATCCCTGCTGTACTCTTTCACCACAACTTTCTCTCACTCTTATTTCCTGTTTCTGTTGTACCTGTATTTCAAAGGGCTGGCCTTGTCACTCTCTGTGTCACGCTGAATATCCCCGAGAACTACGTTAAGGGTACACGTATCTGTGGAGTGCTCAGCCACTTACATGTTAATTTCACGAGCAGGCTGTTCCGTTGATTCGGATCAACTGGAACCCTCGTCGTCGTAACCGACGGAGTGCTTCCAAAAAATTGTATCTAGTTTCTTCTCCCTTGTTCATAAGTTTCTTCAATATTACAACACCTCACACCTATACACTTACATATACTTCTATCACACACACACACACCATGCAGTCCTCTCACTTTCCCTTTTTACCATGCACTCCTACCCTCTAACCTCCTTACTTCCATGCTTTCCTCAAACTCTTAGCAATTACACGCATGCACCAACATCCCACATCCCCACTAATCACACTCCTATAATTCTGTACTTGCACACACTTCTACACACACACACCTTACAATCGTTCCTATTAAGTCACCATCCTCCACATTGCCCCCTGGCCCTGAACCCATCATCTGTTTTTCTCTCTTCTCTTCACAACTAAATTTCCCCTTTCACACTCTCTCTTACTTTCCTCCTCACTTATCTTCCGATAAAGGACTTGAGTCCAAAATGTAAAGACTTCCCTTACAATTTTAAGTATCTACAATAACAATACTCTTATGTTTTTCTCCCTCACGACCTTTGAATGAGAAAGGAAGGGGTGGTAGATGAATAAGAAAGGAAGGGGTGAGGGCAAACTGGTAGTGGGATGATGGAAATTCTACAGTGGAAAATAAAAATCAAACAGTGTTTCAACTCTGTGTGTGTATATGTGTATGTATATAAAAGGAAGGTATGTGAATGTTTGTGTGTGTGTGTGTGTGTGTTCAATGGAAGTGGGATGGTGAACATTCAATGCTGAAAAGGAAAATCAAACAGTGTTTCAACTCTGTGTGAGTATATGTGTGTATGTGTGTGCATGTACAAGGGAAATATGAAAATGTTTGTATGTTTGAATCAGCATTCTTTCAGTAACAAACGATGATCGATGTCACATCTCAAAAGATAACCACAAAATAACATTGACAAGTGTATTAATTTGATTTATCATTCATATTCTATCTGTTTTGTTGAAAATAATTATTACAGTCACACACACCTACACCTACACAAACATATACGAACTCATTAGAGAAAATAATTACTGCCTGAGTGTATCAAGAATATGAAATGACTGCAGTTGAAAGGTATATTAAGCATTTGATAATTAAGAATTATTAAATGAAAATCTTGGCTTTGTAGCTTATTTATATATAAAATATTACAATTAGCAGTCACTTTTGATGGCACAGGGCCAGCTAGTTAAACTAATATTCTCCTGCCTATATTGTCACTTTTTGCTTTTGTTCCTTCCTACAGCACTGGTTGGTTCAGGACTCTGGTGGTAAGTAGCTTGCTTACCAACTACATAGTTCCAGGTTCAGTCCCACTGCGTGGCACCTTGGGCAAGTGTCTTCTACTATAGCCTCGAGCCGACCAATGCCTTGTCAGTGGATTTGGTAGACGGAAACTGGAAGAAGCCCGTCGTATATATGTATATATATATATATATATGTGTGTGTGTGTGTTTGTGTGTCTGTGTGTGTCCCCCTAGCATTGCTTGACAACCAATGCTGGTGTGTTTATGTCCCCGTTACCTAGCGGTTCGGCAAAAGAGACCGATAGAATAAAAAGTACTGGGTTTACAAAAGAATAAGTCCCGGGGTCGAGTTGCTCGATTAAAGGCGGTGCTCCAGCGTGGCCACAGTCAAATGACTGAAACAAGTAAAATAGTAAAGAGTAAAGAGTAATTTACTCAAAATGAGGTGTTGTGAGAGCAAACTAAAGAGAACACGGTTGTAAAGTTTCTTTACCATACATGAGTATGTGTGTCTGAATTACGTTTTGCAGTAAATCCATCTAATTCTTTTATCTTATTCTTAAGTAATTAATGTACACTACGTGTGTGAAGGCACATGGCTTAGTAGTTAGGGCTGTTTGGCTCATAATTGTTAGGTCGTGAGTTCGATTCCCAGCAATGCTTTATTTCACAGATTATTTCACATTGCTTCACTCAGTCCACTCAGCTGCCAAAAAAGAGTAGTACTTGTATTTTGAAAGGCCAGTCTCATCACACCCTGTGTCACACTGAATCTCCCTGGCAGAAACATTAGCACGCCGGGCAAAATGCTTAGCAGTATTTCGTCTGCCGCTATGTTCTGAGTTCAAATTCCGCTGAGGTCGACTTTGCCTTTCATCCTTTCGAGGTCGATTAAATAAGTACCAGTTACGCACTAGGGTCGATATAATTGACTTAATCTGTTTGTCTGTCCTTGTTTGTCCTCTCTGTGTTCAACCTCTTGTGGGTAGTAAAGAAATAGGTACAATTGTGCGTGTGGAGTGTTCTGCCACTTGCACCTTAATTTCACAAGCAGGTTGCTCCGTTGATTGAATCAGCTGGTACCTTCATCATCATAACCAATGAAGAACCAGTTTTAACACTACATGTACATGCATATACCCTACAACTAACATATAAATCTTATGTGTTCAGCTGTAATAACTTGAATACTTAATCTGCAGGTTGAAATGGATCTACATTTCACAACTGGTCTAGATTTATTAAGTGGAGGCGCAATGGCCCAGTGGTTAGGGCGGCGGACTCGCGGTCATAGGATCGCGGTTTCGATTCCCAGACCGGGCGTTGTGAGTGTTTATTGAGCGAAAACACCTAAAGCTCCACGAAGTGGTGGTGATCCCTGCTGTACTCTTTCACCACAACTTTCTCTCACTCTTACTTCCTGTTTCTGTTGTACCTGTATTTCAAAGGGCCGGCTTTGTCACTCTCTGTGTCACGCTGAATATCCCCGAGAACTACGTTAAGGGTGCACGTGTCTGTGGAGTGCTCAGCCACTTACACGTTAATTTCATGAGCAGGCTGTTCCGTTGATTCGGATCAACCGGAACCCTCATCGTCGTAACCGACGGAGTGCTTCCATCAGATTTATTAAATTTGAATAGGCGTCTCTGTGTACCTCTGTCAAGTACTTACAAATAGACATAAATACGCACCTACATAGAAATACCTGAAAATTTCTTCTTATTTTACAAGCCGTTATGTGTTGTTCTTTCGTTTATCATTATGGCTGTTAATATGAAATGAAATCAGATCCAAAACTCCTTTAAATTCCAAACTTTCATTTTATATTATTCATTATACACATGGAATAACATAACATGGAGATCAACATGAATGAATATAAGGGGGTTGGAACAAAATAAGGGGAAAAAAATCACTTTTCATTTAACTATTTTTTCACTTGGTCATATTTGGATTCAAAAAATGCTTTGGTTTGTACATATGTGTTCAAATGCATTATGAATATCTTGTACTTCATGATATGCCCCAGGGTCTTTTGTTTTTTGGTGGTGGATGCAGATATTCATATTTACATAAGTTAAAATATGGGACCCTTCTCATTTCCAAAGAAGACAAACTATTGAAGCATGGCCGGCTGGAACTTCAGCCACTAAAACTCCTGAACTGTTTAATATTTCCAGAGGTACAGTCTTTAAAACTATGTCCATGTTGGCATTCTAAAACCAGGGTAAAAACCAGTTCTGACAAGAATAGGCTGTGTAGTAAGAAGCTTGCTTCCCCAGCCACATGGTTCTGCTTTCAGTCCCACTGCATGACATCTTGAACAAGTGTCTTCTACTATAGCCTTGTGAATGGATTTGGTAGACAGAAACTGAAAGAAGTCTGTTGTATATAAATATACATACATCATCACCATCATCACCATCATCATTTAACATCCACTTTCCATGTTCGCATAGGTTGGATGATTTGACAAGAGCTGGCCAGGCAGGAGCCTGCACCAGACATCTGTGTCTCTTTTGGCAAGGTTTTTACGGCTAAATGCTCTTCTTACACCCACCACCCAGCAGAGTGGAGTGAGTGCTTTTTACATGGCACAAACACAGGTAAGGTCAGTTTTGATGAGGGTTTTACTGCTGGATTCCCTTCCAAATGCCAACCACTTTAGTGTGGATTTGGTGTTTTTTTATGTGGCATCACACTGGCAAGGTTACCAAATAACTTGCAAGACAAAGATCCTATGTGTGTGTGTCTTTTTGTCTGTGTTTGTCCTCCCCATCACCGCTTGACAATGGGTGCTGGTGTGTTTACGTATACGTAACTTAGCAGTTTGCAAAAGAGACTGACAGAATAAGTGCTAGGCTTGAGATATAAGTCCTTGGGTCGATTTGTTTGACTTAGAGATCTTCACAGTGGTGCTCCAGCATGTCTGCAATCAAATGACTGAAACAAGTATAAGAATAATAAAAATAAAAGCTCACAAAAAGGGACCATAAAATTGTAATACATATTGTATCTAAAGGTTATCAAATTACAGCAGCAAAAGTGACAGCAGAGTTAAACAACCAGATTATCAACCCTGCTGCACCAAGAAAAACCATTTATCATTATCTCCATAAATCTGGATACCATACAAGGATTGCAATTGATAAATCTTCCCTGTCCTCATCAACACTAAGTAAAAAAAAACATTGTGTCTAAATAATTAGAAGTGGTCAATGAGTCAATGGACCAATGTTATCATCACTGATGGGTCATCATTTACCCTTTTACCCCACTTCAAGGTGAATTTATGACTGGAGACAACCTAAAGAAGCTTTGAACCCTGTTTGGCCAGTACTGTGGAGCACAGAGATGATTCGGTGATGATCTGGGTTGCCATAAGACAGAATTCTCTGAAACCATTAGTTGTTCTTCATAGAAGAATTGATACCAAGAATTATTCTTTGATTCATTTATTTATTTCAGCAATGTTGCTGTGGTCATGCTTCAGCACCACCATGGTGTTTGCTGATTTTCTCATGCTGGGGGAATTTTACATCACCACTCCTGTATGTACCATTGTCCCAGCTGTTGGCCCATTTGGTGTATGAGGGAATTTGATTCCACCACCCTTATCTGTACCTCATGCCAGACCGTTGGTTCATCTGGTATTGTAGAGAGGAAGATGTCTAGTTCTTTTGTGAAGACATCTATACCCACATTAATTAGGATAAGTAGCTTGCTTATGAACCACATGGTTCTGGGTTCAGTCCCACTGTGTGGCACCTTGGGCAAGTGTCTTCTACTGTAGCCTCGGGCTGACTAAAGCCTTGTGAGTGGATTTGGTAGACGGAAATTGAAAGAAGCCCATCGTATATATATATATAATATATATATATGTGTGTGTGTGGTGTGTGTTTGTGTGTCTGTGTTTGTCCCCCCAACATCGCTTGACAACTAATGCTGGTGTCTTTATGTCCCCGTACCTTAGCGGTTCGGCAAAAGTGACCGATAAAATAAGTACTAGGCTTACAAAGAATAAGTCCTGGGGTCGATTTGCTCAACTAAAGGTGGTGCTCCAGCATGGCCACTGTCGAATGACTGAAACAAGTAAAAGAGTAATTCCTTAATTTTTGTGGCTGGGCATTGATGAGTTGTGGGCCTTTAAACCTTAGACTATTGCAATACCTAGTCTGGAATTCAGATAGAGTGGATGGTACATTTACTACAGTACATTTACTACAGTACAAAGGTGGCGAGCTGGCAGAGATGTTAGCACGCTGGGCGAAATGCTTACTGGTATTTCGTCTGCCGCTATGTTCTGAGTTCAAATTCTACCGAGGTCGACTTTGCCTTTCATCCTTTCGGGGTCGATTAAATAAGTACCAGTTACGCATTACGCACTGGGGTCAGTATATCGACTTAATCCGTTTGTCTGTCCTTGTTTGTCCCCTCTGTGGGTAGTAAAGGAATAGGTACATTTACTACAGTACAATAGCATCCAGTTCTGGCACTTGTATAACACTCAATGCCGAAATCAGGTCCTAGCCCTAACTTGATATTTTGCCTGATCTTGTTCATCGCAAAATACATTTTTCCTCTGATAGCAGCACAATCTTCGAGGACAATAATGCCTTTATTCATATATCTAATTTAGATCCGTATTCGCATTAAGAGCACAAAAAGTGAAACAGAGCACTATAGTATTCATCCTCATAATCACTGTATATATATGTATATGTATATATATAGGTGTATATATATATATATATATTATATATTATATATAGAGAGAGAGAGAGAGAGAGAGAGAGATTGATAGATATGCATATCTATGTATATATATGCATATATGTATATATATATGCATATATGTGTATATATCTATATATATATATATATATATATATATATATATATACACACATGTATTTATACATCTCTCTCTCTCTCTCTCTCTCTGTCTATATATATATATATAATATGATATAATATAAAGTATTTGTATGTATGTGTGCATGTATATATAACATAAGATATATAAATCATATATGTATTGTTACATATATGTGCATGTGTATGTGTGTGTATATATATATATATATATATATATGAATATATATAACTGAAAATTATGGTGCATTTTAGGATGTCAGGTGAAGAGCCATTGCTGAGAGAGCTAAAGAAGGTTTTACTTAAATAATGGCTCCAAATTACCCTAACAACCACTCGGAACATGTACAAATCAATTCCTCAACATATTAAAGCTGTGATTGATGCCAGAGGTGAATGAACTCCATATTAAGCAATAAAATTTCTATTTAATAAGGTATTTCAATTATTTTGACCAATCCCTCATATCTGTATAGCCATAATGTTTGTATAATTCAGAACTGCAAAGAGTTTTATGAAAACAGCAAAATCATATTTCTTTAGCAATATTTTGTAAATTTTAATCTCATGAACCAACTACATAGAAATATTTTAGCATAACAACTCTCATCCATGTTACAGGCCATCATCATCACCTGTTCATTAGTATATGTATTTATACACATATATATATATATATATATGAATATATATATATATATTATTCCTCCTTCATCCCCCTCCTCCCCTTCCTTCCCCCATCTTCTCCTCTTCCCCCTTCTCTCCCCCCTCTTCTTCCCCTCCCCCCTTCTCTCCCCCCTCTTCTCCCCTTCTTCTCCCCTCCCCCTCTTCTCCTCACTACACCACATGACTTTACCACATCACATCACATATGATGTGCCATACTAATACACCACCAACTAATACATACTAATACGTACTAATACATACTAGTACATACTAATACTTACACAACCCTATACATACACACGTCCAGACCCCGCATACGCACTTATACTCTCTCACACACACCACACTACCTATACATACCAATACGTACTAATACATACTAATACATACTAATACATACACCACCCCATACATACGCACGTCCAGACCAATCTTACGCACTAATACTCTCTCATACACACACACACACCCTTATACATACTAATACATACACACCCTATACATACACACATCCAGACCCCTCCACGCACTTTTAGCTGTCCCTCAACCCTTTTATCAAAACCTATTATCTCCCCTTATTTCGCTCTCGCGTCTCATGTTTGATCTTTGACCTCTGGCCGAAATCAGATCGCCATGTTGATTCGTTAGCTACTGCACGCATTTTTTTTCTCTCCTTCTTTCTGTGTTTTTTCTCTCTCTCTGTATCTTTCTGTTGAAGAGCGTAGGCTCGAAACGTTAAAGACTTGTTTTATTTATATTTCCTGAGCGCCATACTAATACAATTGTTCGTTTGTTTTCCACTGCCTTCGTCTTTTGTTTATTTTCATAAAGCTTCCCGTTATATATATATATACATAGATATAGATATGCGTATCTATCTATCTATCTATCTATCTATCTATCTATCTATCTATCTATATATATATATATATATATATATATATATAATATATACATATATATATACATATACATATATATATATATATATATATATATATTATATATATATATATATATATATATATGCATACATATGTATATATACACACATATACACACACACATCTACTAAGAGAGAGAGAGAGAGAATATTACAATTGCCTCTGCTCTTCTTTTTTTGTTTTCAGAAATTCACTATATCAATATTCCTCTCTTTCTTCAAATGCATCTTTCTCTCCTTTCCCTTCTCTCACTCTCTCCTTTCCCTTCTCCATTTTTCTGCTGAACCTCCACTTCCTCTCTCCTCACTCCATTTGTATTTGTAAATAACACCACGTGTGTTGACAGCTTAATATTCTGTCACATGGCAACATATAACTCACTACATATATATTAACTTCCCCCCCCCCGATTCTCCTTCGCTAACATTCTCACATATGTATTATTTGTCATACCTGTCTTATCATCATATAACATTTAAATAGATAAAGTTAGCTAGAACTCCTGGAAGCTACTCACATTTCTAACTAATATTCACTCAAAATCATTATCTTATCAGTTATTCCGATGTCTAGTAAAATATGAATAAGATTTATGCTTTGCCGTGGAGGTCTAATACGACTAAAACATTAATGCCTCTCTCTCCTCCCCTCTCTCTCTCTCTCTCCCTCTATCTGTCTGTCTGCCTTTCTCTCTCGTCTTTACAATTTTTTTCTAAATCAAAATTTTTTTTAGTTAGCTTGCTCCTTGACTTTCTCCAGTCCACTCATCAATAAATGGGTAACCCTGTGACAGAATAGCCTTCCGATTGGGGTGAATGTTGGCCTGCTCACCCAGCCTGTGAAGTGGCATCATTTGAAGGCTAAAATTTGAAGGCAAAGCGCATTGTGACCAGTGATGTATAACAACATTTGATAGCTTGGTCGATCATGTGATCGTATGATACACACACTCACACACACATATACACACACAGAAAGAGAGACAGACAGACAGACAGACAGATAGTTCTCTTCCATTTCCTTCATTATTTTCCCTTCTTCATACCTTACTCTCAGCTTCCCCACATTCACATTCCATTCAGCCCCACTTACCCACAACCAACCACCTGAACCTCATACCACTTGCAACCCTTTCCCTATGCTCATCTCCTTACAAGTTACTCCCTCTTATATGCAGACCCCCCCTCTTCTTCTCTTTTAACTTCTTCTCATTAAATTACATGCCCACCTGGCCCCCCTAATTCTTTATTCTCTTCCCTCCTTTCTTCTTACCTTTTCTAATTTTCTTTTGTATTTTTTCTGATGAAGGACTCAACGTCCCCAGTGTCAAAAACCTTTTTTATTTCTCTTTTTGTTTTTCTTTTCATGCAGGAAACTAATACCACCTTTGGGAAAACTTGCTCCTCTCATGTTTTGCTTGTTTTAGTTCATTCTACATCAAAGAAAAACAGACAAGCAGATAGATAGATAGATAGATAGATAGATAGATAGATAGATAGATAGATAGATAGATAGATAGATAAACAGGCAGATGGACGAACAGACAGATGGTTGGAAAAATAGATAAGTAGATAGACAGACAGACGGAGAGACAGGCAAACTGACAGACAAATAGATAGATAGATAAACAGTTGATGGACGAACAGACAGACGGATAGATAGATAGATAGATAGATAGATAGATAGATAGATAGATAGATAGATAGATAGATAGATAGATAGATAGATAGATAGATAGAAATATAGAAGATAGATAGATAGACAGAGAGACAGATAGATAAATATATAGATAGATAGATAGACAGATAGATAGATAGATAGATAGATAGATAAATAGATAGATAGATAGATAAATAGATAGATAGATAGATAAATAGATAGATAGATAGATAGATAGATAGATAGATAGATAGATAGATAGATAGATAGATAGATAGATGGATGGATAGACAGACAGACACAGACATACATATACATAAATCGTCCATCTTTTGATTCACACATCCATATATAGATACATATACACACATCCCCTCACACTGCTGTCTCATTATTTTAAAATATGTTTGAATCACTATTTTCTTTTTCTTTATCCAGTAACTGAGCGGCCGTCAATTATATACTGAAAGCTATATATGTTCTGTCTGTTGTAATTTGGTTACATGAGCAGTGGTAAATAACCTCTGTGTAAGGACTGAATACTCTCCGTTCTACCAAACACATTTGTATTCTTCTTCTGTTGTGAGTACATTGTCCTGTTTAAAAACTTAAACACATGCAGACACAATTTTATTACAAGGTGGCAAACTGGCAGAAACGTTAGCACACCAGGTAAAATGCTTAGGGGTATTTCGTCTGTCTTTATCATCATCATCATCATCGTCATCATCATTGTTTAACATCCGCTTTCCATGCTGGCATGGGTTGGACGGTTCAACTGGGGTCTGGGAAGCCAGAAGGCTACACCAGGCCCAGTCGGATCTGGCAGTGTTTCTACAGCTGGATGCCCTTCCTAACACCAACCACTCTGTGAGTGTAGTGGGTGCTTTTTACATGCCACCTGCACAGGTGCCAGACGAGGCTGGCAAACGGCCATGATCGGATGGTGCTTTTTACATGCCACCAGCACAGGTGCCAGACGAGGCTGGCAAACGGCCATGATCGGATGGTGCTTTTTACATGCCACCTGCACAGGTGCCAGACGAGGCTGGCAAACGGCCATGATCGGATGGTGCTTTTTACATGCCACCAGCACAGGTGCCAGACGAGGCTGGCAAACGGACATGAACGGATGGTGCTTTTTACATGCCACCTGCACAGGTGCCAGACGAGGCTGGCAAACGGCCATGATTGGATGGTGCTTTTTATGTGCCACCTGCACAGGTGCCAGACGAGGCTGGCAAACGGCCATGATCGGATGGTGCTTTTTACGTGCCACCAGCATGGGGACCAGACGAAGCTGGCAATGGCCACGGTCGGATGGTGCTTTTTACATGCCGCCGGCATGGATGCCAGTTGGGCAGCGCTGGCAACGGCCACGTTTGGATGGTTCTCTTACGTGTCACCGGCACTGGTATCACAGCTACAAATTCCATTGATGTTGACAGATTACGATTTTGATTTTTATGTTCTGAGTTAAAATTCCGCTGAAGTTGACTTTGCCTTCCATCCATTTGAGGTCGATAAATTAAGTACCAGTTGTGTATTGGAGTCGATCTAATCAACTGGCCCCGCTCCCCCAAAATTTCAGGCCCTGTGCCTAGAGTAGAAAAGAATTTTATTACAATGCGTGCTTGTATGTGTTAATGTCTGTAACAAAAACACGAAACTACATCCAAGATTAATCTAAAATGAAAGTAAAAAAATCTTCAAAATCCAGATATTCTTTTTTATGTTATATCTTTTGCTTGCTTCGGTCATTGGTCAGTTTCCATACTGGACCAACACCTTGAAGAGTTTTAGTTGAACAAATTGACCTCTGTACTTATGGATTTTTAAAATCTGGTAATTATAATTTCAGCCTTTACCTGAACTGATAACCAGTGGGGGTAGGGGGTCAAATACAGACAGAAAAAATACACACATGACAGGCTTCCACACAGTTTCCATTTACCACTTTCATTTCCAATACATTAATCAGCCCAGGCCCATAAAAGAACGCATTTTTCATTTGAATATCATCTTTCCTCAAGCACTATTCCTCACTTTCTGATGCTCTCTCATGTATGACAATCACTCTATTTTATACATATGTATATATATATGTATATGTATATACATATATATTATATATATATAATATATATATATATTATATATATATATATATAATATATATATATACATTTTTTCTCTCCTTGTTTTTTTCTGTGTTCCTTTCTGTAGAAGAGCGTAGGCTCGAAACGTAAAAGACCTTTTCTATTCCTGGGAGTATACTAATACATCTGTTTGTTTTGTACACCACCTGTCTTCGTCTTTTGTCTTTTTTGTAAACTCTCCCTATATATATATATATATATATATATATATTTCCACTAACTTATCTTGTTTTCTCTTATCTTTTTCTGATGAAGGACTCAACGTCCCAAATGTCAAAGATCATTTTCCTTTTTCTTTCGTTTCTTTTCAAGTGGAAAACTAATAACATAGTTCATCTCCAGTCTGATTCATGTGATGTTGATAAGCCACAAAAATGGCAAAATATCTGTATCCAATACTCTTAGATTTGAGGTGAATTGTCTTATCTGTCTATGACTTCCAAATTTTTTTAACACCCAGTTCTAAGAGGAAGTCATCCCTAGAGCACTGTACTACTCCAAACCATTGACCGAGCAAAACATATACACTATGTGCAGTTGATAATATTTGTGTGTGTGTGTGTGTTTGTGTGTGTGTGTGTGGTCTGATCAATAAGTATCCGTATTGTTGCTATAGTAATGAAGTTAAAGCATGCAAAGTGAAGCCACTGGGCACAGATTGACCTTGAACTCTGCCGTGCATGTGCAGTAAGTTCTAACATTCTTGCTCATTGCCACTGTTTACAGCAGTGCTTGGAAGGAAGGTGTGTAGCATGTGATCATCACATTGACCATGACAAAGAAATTTGACGATTTCCCCTCACAGATGCAGGCACATCTGCGATGTTTTTCTCAGTTCTGTTGGTTGTGGGTCTCCCAGAATGTTCCTCAATATTGACATTTTTTCGGCCACCTTCGAAACATCTGAAACACTCTTACACTTGTGAACGGCTCATACATACTACTCCATACAATTTCTGCAACATTGCATGGGCTTCTGAGCAGGTATCGCCATGACAACATTCTCTGTCATGGTCAATGCAACAATCACACACTACACCAGTGCTTTTCAAACCTTTTGCTGGAGCGGAACCCCAAGGAAACATTCCACTGGCTCGAGGAACCCTTGTGCAACAATTTAATAGTCTTATGCACACATATCTGCACAGGAGACTTAAAAATTACTGCCGATTTTAGCAGTTTTGTAACTTCTTGTGGAACCCCTGGACTGTACTGGCAGAACCCTATGGTTCCGCGGAACCCGGGTTGAAAACCACTGCACTACACACTTCCTTCCAAGTACTGCTGTAAACAGCGGAAGTGAACTACAACATTAAATCTTACTGTGCATGCACTACAGAGATCATGGTCAAGTTTTGCTGAGCAGTTTCACTGTATGCTTTCACTTCATTACTATGGCAACAGTCTGTAAAACTGCCATTAGCTTCAACCAACACCTCCAGACGACTTCAGAATATCCTGCAATTCTTCTGGATGATCTCCTTGTTTAAGTTAGGGAATGCTGCCGTAATCCTTGCCTTCAGTTCATCTTTGGTATTACAAGGAGTTTTGTTGGTCTCTTGCTCAACTGCACCCCACACATAATAATCAAGAGGGTTGCAGTCTGGGGAGTTAGGTGGCCAGATGTTAGGGGTGATGTGGTCTCAGAAATAGTCTGACAGCCATGACTGGGTACTTCTGCTTGAGTGACATAGTGCAGAGTACTGTTCCCAGTTATAGGGTGTTCCAGCAACCACCCTCTTGACCCAGAGCAGCGCTACCTCCTCCAGGCACTTGATGTTGGCCTCTGTATTGAGTCTGAAGCTGTGTGGGAAGATGAATGGAGGCATAATGTCACCGTCACTAGTGATCACTCCAAACACTATGGTGTTGGCTGGATGGGTGATTTGTATTTTCTTGGTACATGTCCTCACATTGCATTGCCCTCAAATTGACACTCAAGTACTCTGAAATGTTCGCATTGGAGCTTCCAGCACCAATGCCAAGCAGTACAGCATGTCATTTCCAAATTTCTGGCTGAGTGAATTGCATTATGGTGCTGTTTTTCTCAGACAGTGCCCAACTGACCCTACTATACTGTATAGTCAACAAAATAAAAAACAAACAATATGCATGTGTGAAATTAAAAATATAAAATAGTCACAATTTACCTATCGCACCCTGTACATGTATTTATATATATACATGCATATATATATATATTTATATATATAGTTCCTGTTATTTGAAGTGTTGGTGATGCCTTGTACCCATATATGCATATACGCAGGAGTGGCTGTGTGGTAAGTAGCTTGCTAACCAACCACATGGTTCCGGGTTCAGTCCCACTGCGTGGCATCTTGGGCAAGTGTCTTCTGCTATAGCCTCGGGCCGACCAATGCCTTGTGAGTGGATTTGGTAGACAGAAAATGTAAGAAGCCTGTCGTATATATGTATATATATATGTATGTGTGTGCGTTTGTGTGTCTGTGTTTGTCCCCCTAGCATTTCTTGACAACCGATGCTGGTGTGTTTACGTCCCCGTCACTTAGCAGTTCGGTAAAAGAGACCGATAGAATAAGTACTGGGCTTACAAAGAATAAGTCCCGGGGTCGATTTGCTCGACTAAAGGCGGTGCTCCAGCATGGCCACAGTCAAATGACTGAAACAAGTAAAAGAGTAAAAGAGATATAAAACCATCTTTATCTTAAAATTTAGATTCCCTTCTTTGTTACTGGTTTGACTTACACTCTCAAAAGAATATTTGCTAGCGCAATTATAATCTTAAACAAATTTAGGAAATGTTGTGTATGTACTGTGGGTTATTCTTATACAATCAGCTTTCTACAAGAACAAACTAAATAATGTATATTTTTCTGAAGAAAGTTAGACTCAAATAACAAGCTGAAATTTGACCGATAAAAACAAGTAGACTACACACTCACATGTAAGTGACTGGAAGCCCATTCGCTAAGCGATTTGAAATTTGAACAAACAATAAGTAGATTAAGTATACATAAGAGTGGATGGGGGGAGCATAGATAAATGGTTTGTTAATGTCCATGAACGCATTTCATGCAGCAGCTTGCTAATTTTCATATTTTATATACAAAATTATATTTCTCATAATTTTTGGCTAAAATTATAATCCTAGATTGACTGAAGCAAGACAAAGGGATAACACATGTACATACACACTCACATACATGTATATACATATATATATATATACACACACATGCACATGTGTATATATATATATATATATATATATATATATGTGTGACTGCGTGTGTACCGTTGGCGATTATTTTTCCTCTGTCTTCCCTTCTCTGGATCTTTCCTTCTCCTATGTTTCCGGCGAAGAGCTCCACTCAAAACGTTAAACCCTCCTTCTTTCCTTCTTTCCTGAGCGTATAATAATACCATATTTGTTCCACGTCCTCGCGTTGTTGTGTTTTTTGTGCTTTTTTGTTTAGATTAACTATATATATATATATATATATACATATATGTGTATACTGTATTTGCTGGCAAATGCGATGCACTCTCACATAAGATGCATCAATACAAAGATATTTTGCAGAAATAATAAAATTTAATACATTTCATCATATACTCACAAGCTTGGTATCCATATATCCATATATGGTTATATTTGATGTATGCCAACTTTTTGTTAATTTTAACAATAAAAGAGAACAACTTAAATGCCAGTATATACTATATACACCCACCCACACATAAACGTATATGTATGTGTGTGTGTGTGTGTATAACAAATAAAAGACAGAAGATGGAATATACAAGAATATATTATTAATTACAACAATTGTTTCGACACATCCAGTATCGGCTCCTCTTGTGGAACACACAAAAAACTAGTACAGGAGCATCCGGAGGTGCAGATGTATCTCGTTCGGTGATAAATAAATAAAAAAAAATCTCGTTAAAATGACAGATCCATAATGCAACTCTTCATTTTGCAGAGAGAAAAAAAGCCAGACGGAGGAAATTCATGTATACATATATATATATATATATATATATATATATCAATTATAACAAAGGGTGAAATTAATTAATTAAGAAGTAATCAGTAATTTCACCAAGTAGAATTCGGCATGTAAAAGACCAATTCATGGTAAGTTTAAGTACTACTAAATAATTAGGGTTCAGCAACGATTTGCCTCACCACACACCGAATTTAGAAATAGCAGTCAAAATCTTGGCTATTCCTTCTACTTTAAAGTAGAAGATTTTGGCTATATATATATATATATTATATATATATATATATAAATATATATACATATATATGTATGTATGTATACATGTGGTATATATATTAGAAGTTGGGATGACAGGAAGAAACAACTGTGTTATGAGCTTCGTTAGCTTACAGCTGTTTCGGCCATAAGGTGCAATGCATTCATAGTTGAGTGCTTGAGTATCAACTCATAGCTTCACCGAAGCTTCAAACATTATGTGTGTGTGTGTGTGTGTGTGTGTGTGTGTGAGTGTGTGTGTGTGTGTGTGTGTGTGTGTGCGTGCGCATGTGTGTGTGTGACTGCGTGTGTATGTGTGTGTGTGTGTGTGAATGTGCACAGCTCAGTGGTTAGAGCGTCGGGTTCACAATCACAGGATAGTGAGTTCGATTCCCGGACTGGGCTTTGAGTTGTGCTCTTGAACAAGACATTTTATTTCACAATGTTCCAGTTTACCCAACTGTAGAAACGAGTTGTGACATCACAGGTGCTGAGTTGTATCCATCTTTGCATCTCCCTTATATAACATCAGTGGCACGGTGAGGGGCAGCTGGTATGCATGTGCAACTGCTGGTCTTCCATAAATAAGCTTACCTGAACTTGTGCCTCAGAGAGTAACTTTTGAGGTGCAATCCCATGGTCCTTCATGGCCAAATGGGACCATTATCTATATATATAATCATTGGCGATTTTCTTTCTCCATCTTCCCTTCCTTGGACCTTTTATTTTTCTATGTTTCTATGTTTTTGACGAAGAGTTCCGCTCAAAGTGTTAAATCCTCCTTCTTTCTTTTCCTGAGCATCCAATAAAACTATACTTGTTCCACATCTTTGCGTTGTTGTGTTTTCTCTTTGTTCATATTTGCATTAACTATATATATATATATATATATATATATATATATATACATATATATATGCATATATATATATACATATATTGTTATATTTCGGAATGGTCATATTGCCAGTTTAGCCAATAAAAACACACGCACTATATATTTGGTGTTATTTTGCTTCAGTGATATTTATTTTTTACATTAATCTTAATCTTATTTATATATAAATATATA
>NC_043010.1:9098972-9101472 GCF_006345805.1 Octopus sinensis | reverse complement strand
CAGTATTTAGTTTGCTAAAGATAAGAATAGATATTTCTACATCTAAATTCTTGAATATATTTTTGTATTTTTTATCATAGAAAATATAAAGCTATATGGAGATGATCAGTTATTCTTACCACAACATTCCAACAGCTAGACAATTTTTTTTCAAAAAAAAGAGTAGAAAAGACTAGATTAGCATTTTCAATAATTTCACTTTTAAAATAAAAATAGCCGTGAATATGAACACAGTTGATTTCTTAGAATTCACACTCAACAAAAATATACATAATCGTAAACCATATAGGAAAGCAAACAAAAATTTCATACATAGGCGCAGGAGTAGCTGTGTGGTAAGTAGCTTGCTAACCAACCACATGGTTCCGGGTTCAGCCCCACTGCGTGGCACCTTGGGCAAGTGTCTTCTGCTATAGCCCCGGGCCGACCAATGCCTTGTGAGTGGATTTGGTAGGTAGACGGAAACTAAAAGAAGCCTGTCGTATATATGTATGCATATATATATATATGTATGTGTGTGTGTATTTGTGTGTCTGTGTTTGTCCCCCTAGCATTGCTTGATAACCGATGCTGGTGTGTTTACGTCCCCGTCACTTAGCGGTTCGGCAAAAAGAGACCGATAGAATAAGTACTGGGCTTACAAAGAATAAGTCCCGGGGTCGATTTGCTCGACTAAAGGCAGTGCTCCAGCATGGCCGCAGTCAAATGACTGAAACAAGTAAAAGAGTTAAAAGAGTTAAAGAGTTAATAATCGTAAACCATATAGGAAAGCAAGTGTAAGTGGCTGAGCACTCCACAGACACGTGTACCCTTAACGTAGTTCTCGGGGATATTCAGCATGACATAGAGAGTGACAAGGCCGGCCCTTTGAAATACAGGTACAACAGAAACAGGAAGTAAGAGTGAGAGAAAGTTGTGGTGAAAGAGTACAGCAGGGATCACCACCATCCCCTGCTGGAGCTTCGTGGAGCTTTAGGTGTTTTTGCTCAATAAACACTCACAACGCCCGGTCTGGGAATCGAAACCGCGATCCTACAACCGTGAGTCCGCTGCCCTAACCACTGGGCCATTGCGCCTCCTATACTATAATAGTGTACAAGCAGCAAGTAAGCATAAAGATTAGTTAAATATCTACTGAATGCCATCAAAAAAAGATATTAAAAGTATCAACTAGTATGATCTTCTCGTCCATATCCAGCTGAAACAATTAGCCTGTTTTATGTTGAAACTGGCCGTCTCAATCCTATAATGTCATTCTAAAACTAATCAGTCGCATCATTGAAATCTCAAAGCTATGAGATGAGGATTAATTCAAAACAAAATAAATAAACAAACATTATGCTTGACGGAAGACACGTGGATCAGTGGTTAGAGTGTTGAGCTCACAATCATAAGGTAGTGGGTTTGATTCCTGAACTGGGCTGGGTGTTGTGTTCTTGAGCAAGACTCTTTATTTCATGTTGCTCCAGTTCACTCAGCTGTAGAAATGTGTTGCAACATCACTGGTGCCAAGCTGTATTGGCCTTTGCCTTTCCCTTGGATAACATTGATGATGTGGAGAGGGGAGGCTGGCATGCATGGTGACTTCTGGTGTTCCATAAACAGACTTGTCTAGACTTATGCTTCAGAGAGTAACTTTCAAGGTGCAATTCTATGATCATTCATGACTGAAGTGGGGTCTTTACCCTTTTAATCTTTTATATTTGACAGAGTAATCTGATTAGTAAAAGGTTAAACATTAATGCCAATATAGCTGAAAGTTTCATCATCATCATCATCATCGTTTAACGTCCGTTCTCCATGCTAGCATGGGTTGGATGGTTCGACCGGGGATCTGGGAAGCCAGAAGGCTGCACCAGGCTCCAGTCTGATCTGGCAGTGTTTCTACAGCTGGAGGCCCTTCCTAACGCCAACCACTCTGTGAGTGTAGAGGGTGCTTTTTACGTGCCACCTGCACAGGTGCCAGGCGACGCTGGCAACGGCCACAATCGGATTGGTGCATTTTATGTGCCACCGGCACAGAAGCCAGTCGAGGCGGCACTGGCATCGGCCACGATTCGGATGGTGCTTTTTACGTGCCACCAGCACGGAAGACAGTCTAAGGCTTAAATACTTAACGGTTCTTGATCAACAGCTGCTACAAGAAACTATTTAATAGAAATCGTCAAAAACTAAATACACACACACACACAAAATAAAAAGAAAGAAAAACATATGTAATAGCAAGAAATATAGTCAAGCTAACAGAAATAACAACTTATGCAATTCTGAAAGCAATTTCACACGAATGAATTTCAATAAACATCATAAATATTTAAATACCAAAACGGATTTTCAACAAATACGAAACATTTAAGAAGTTGCTTTTAGCATCTTGGAAATACAAGATAAAAAGATTCAGCAGACCCATTATGAAGAGCATCATAAACTCACACACATATGATTGAATTTGACAAAATTTCAAAATTGACAAACCTAGATAATCAGTCTGTATTCTATA
>NC_043010.1:9058972-9093972 GCF_006345805.1 Octopus sinensis | reverse complement strand
GGCGAAGTTGACCTTAGCAGAAACTGAACTTAGAATGTGAAAACAAACGAAATGCCACAAAGCATTTTGTCCAGCTTGGTAATGATTCTGTCAGCTTTCCACCTTAAGATGATGGGAAAATATCAATTTTTTGTTTATCATTCATTCTTTTGGAGGTTTTCTGTAATTACTGAGTTACTTTATGTCTTCATTTTTTGTTTTTCTCTAGACTTTGTGGATAGACTCTGTTAGCTTCAAGTGTCAAGAACATGCTGTATGTCCCTACACTGCTCTAATGATTCCACCAGATGTTGAGGATTCAAGGAAAACTGAGACATCCAGTTAAGGCAGCAAGCTGGCAGAAATGTTAGCATGCCAGGCTAAATGCTTAATGGTATTTTGTCTGCCGTTACATTCTGAGTTCAAATTCTGCCAAGATCGATTTTGCCTTTCATCCTTTCGAGGTCGATAAATTCTTAAGTACCAGTTACACACTGGGGTCGATGTAATCGACTTAAACCCTTTGTCTGTTCTTGTTTGTCCCCTCTGTGTTTAGCTCCTTGTGGGTAGTAAAGAAATAGGTATTTCATCTGCCGTTACTTTCTGAGTCCAAATTCCACCGAGGTCGACTTTGCCTTTCATCCTTTCAGGGTCGATAAATTAAGTACCAGTTACACACTGGGGTCGATGTAATCGACTTAATCCCTTTGTCTGTCCTTGTTTGTCCCCTGCATGTTTAGTCCCTTGTGGGCAATAAAGAAACAGGAAACTGAGATATCCAAATACTACTTTCTACATTCAATAGCTTATAGTTCACTGGAAGCTGGTAGTATACATCTGTCACACATCAGATATAAAATGATATGAGTTTACTATGTAATCAAGATTGAATGATTTCACTCTAGCTCCAATGTCATGAGAGCAGGTGTCAAATGAGGCCAGGTCTGCAGCCTGGCTTATATATGCTGTCATAGAACAAATTGATGAGAAAATAGTATTTGTGATGACATATTCGTTGATGACAGTATCAATGTTGATAATATTTAAATGTAACAAAATTGAGGAAAATAATAGCAATTAAGATTGTGTTAATGGCAATGACAGTGGTGTTAGGGATAAACCTACACGAGGACACAACAACAACGACCACAACAGCAGCACCAACAAGAATGATTATGAGAGCAATGGTGACAATGATGTCTGTATTGATATTGATATTGACAATAATTTCTCTCTCGTACATATACTTGCAGCATACTATACTACCATATGCATAAATCATTGTGCTTAGTTATGTGTGGGGGAGGATTTGAGTGTGTCTGTGTATGTGTGTGTGTGCGCGTGTGTTTATCTTATGCGTATTTTTTCCTTGTGATGATCCGTCATATTTTACTTTTTATAAAATAAGTAATTTGTTTTCTATAATTACTGAATATTTATTTAAGATCATTGAAAGATCTTTCAATTTAGATATTTCTCCTGTCAACCCTACATCAAATTATTTTTGCAGTGTGATTTAAAATTTTTTTTTTTTACTCCTATTCCGCTTCCTTGAATTTTTTTGAATTTTTTTTTATGTTGTATGCTGTCTTTTTTACTACTTTTTCTCATCATTTTCTTTATTCTGACATAGATTTCAGCATGCAAGAACTGTCAAGTTAACAATATTAATACCAGAAACACCTATATATATATATAAATGTATGTACGTATATATGCATATATATACATACATATATAATATATATATATATATATATATATATATATATTATATATATATATCTTATATATATATATATATAAAATATAGATAGATAATATGTATAAATGTATGTGTGTGTGTGTGTGCATGTGGATGTGTGTGTGCGTGAATACATGCATGGATTTTTTAATGCAAAATATTTTACTGGAGTATCTTGTCATATAAAATAGTAATCTCAGAAATTGAATACATTTATATATTTTTTAATTATTTATTTTTATATACTTTATTACTTTATGTCATGCATTTTCCTCTGACATATCATTCTTTACACACACACACACACGCACACACGCACATACACACACACACACATGTGCACACACACATATGTGCACACACACACATGTGCACACACACACACACACACACCTACCTATGTATATGCACTCCCACACACCTATTTATATGCACCCACACACACCTATTTATATGCACATATGCATGTGTGTTAAGAATTATACATGTAAGCTATTAGTTTGTAGGGTCAGAGAGATTGTCCATTTAAGGTAAAAGGACTCGCAGTAACATGTTTTCAAAGAATGCGATGGCCTTCTTCAGAAAGAGATGGATGAGGCTGGGAGGGAGTTTGACAAGGAAAATTGCTTGCTTTGGAATGTAATGTTTGAGAATAACAAAGAATACCAGGCATCATTAGCATAGAGTGTTCAAACTTGTAAAATGCTAGGATGTAAAACGAGGTAAAAGAGCAAAGAGGTGTTGTGTACCCTAAAGTCTCCTAACGTGGTAACCTTTGAGAGAAATGAACAGAGATATAGGCATAGTAGTGGCCATATAGGAGTAGGAGTGGCTGTGTGGTAAGTAACTTGCTTATGAACCACATGGTTCCGGGTTCAGTCCCACTGCATGGCACCTTGGGCAAGTGTCTTCTACTATGGCCTCGGGCTGCCCAAAGCCTTGTGAGTGGATTTGGTAGACGGAAACTGAAAGAAGCCCGTCGTATATATGTATATAAATATATATGTGTGTATGTGTGTTTTACACATATGTTTGTGTGTCTGTATTTGTCCCCCCTCCCCCAACATCGCTTGACAACCGATGCTGGTGTGTCTACGTCCCTGTAACCTAGCGGTTCAGCAAAAGAGACTGATAGAATAAGCACTAGGCTTCCAAAGAATAAGTACTGGGGTCGATTTGCTCGACCTAAAGGTGGTGCTCCAGCATGGCCACAGTCAAAATGACTGAAACAAGTAAAAGAGTAAAAGAGTAAAAGGGAGAAAGCTGTCTTCAAGTTAGGATGGGAGCATATCAAATAATCTATAGTAATTGGAAAGAGCTTGAAGAGTGATAAAGACAACCAAATGTTTACATCTTTATATATAAAAGTCAAGTTGTGTGTCTGTCTCCTACGATTTAGATTCCTAACTACTCCCACATTTTGCAGTGCAGTTTAACCAAAACCAGGTATCTTATAGTCATGATTCATATCGAGCCCTTCTGGGTATTAGCGCATGTCTACGATGAGTCTACGATTAAAAAAAAAATTTACCATCATTTTTTTCCATTTTAATGCATTTTTTCGCTATTATATAAGGGAAGTAACTCCCTAAAAATGTCTACGATGAGTCAACGATTTAAAAAAAAATTTACCATCATTTTTTTCCATTTTTAATGCATTTTTTGCTATTTTTTGGTTATAACTCTCTAAAAATGCTTATATAGTTATTTCCCTTACAAACCCGAGCAACGCCGGGCGATACTGCTAGTTTAATTATAATCAGAGATAGGAAAATCAATTTTTTTTTTAAACTGAAATTGAAGACCTAATTTATGTCAGTCTCTCTTTATTATAACAAAATATCTTCAGATTTTCTATAGAAACTCAGGTACAGGTTTCACACTCAGCTAAGAAACAATAAGCATGAATTCCTTTGAAGATATTGTAATGTTTGGTGATTTGATTCACCCAATGAAATCAAGTTGTAAACATGTTGATCCCTTTCACTAATTGTTTTTAAAACAAGATCCACTCCAATCTACATTGTCTATTATTGCTGTTTTAATGTATTCTCTTCCATGCCTGCGTGTGTCAGATGTGAGTATTTTAGAGATGTCCTTCCAACCATAGAAAAGTGTATTAGATGTTATGGGGTGGACCAGAAAATAATGACATCATATGAATGATAATTTTTCTCAGTGGCTGTGTGGTAAGTAGCTTACTTACCAACCACATGGTCCCAGGTTCAGTCCCACTGGGTTGCACTTTGGGCAAGTGTCTTCTACTATAGTCTTGGGCCGACCAAATCCTTAAGAGTGAATTTGGTAGACGGAAACTGAAAGAAGCCCGGCGAATATATCATCATCGTTTAGCGTCCACTTTCCATGCTAGCATGGGTTGGACGGTTCAACTGGGGTCTGGGAAGACAGAAAGCTGCACCAGGCCCAGTCTGATCAGGCAGTGTTTCTACAGCTGGATGCCCTTCCTAACGCCAACCACTCTGTGAATGTAGTGGGTGCTTTTTACGTGCCACCAGCACAGGTGCCAGACGAGGCTGGCAAACGGCCATGATGGGATGGTGCTTTTTACGTGCCACCGGCATGGGGGCCAGGCGGGGCTGGTAACGGCCACCATCAGATGGTGCTTTTTACATGCCACCGGATATATATATGTATGTGTGTGTATATGTTTGTGTGTCTGTGTTTGTCCCCCTAACATCTCTTGACAACTGATGCTGGTGTGTTTACGTCCCCGTAAGTTAGTGGTTTGGGCAAAAGAGACCGATAGAATAAGTATTAGGCTCACAAAGAATAAATCCTGGGGTCGATATGCTCGACTAAAGGTGGTGCTCCAGCATGGCTGCAGTCAAATGACTGAAACAAGTAAAAGAGTATAACAGAAGCCTGGATATACTTCCACAGTACTCTGCCAGCAAACAGCACTATTTGTGAAGTTATTGCTTCCTATTTGCAAATGAAACTTGCAGAAGCATATAGAGAGACAGACAGACACACATTCACGTGCACACGCACACACACACACACACACATGCATGCACAAGCATGCACACACACACATGCAAACACGCATCTACCAAAATCCACTTCCAAGACTGGTTTACTCAATGCTGAGCTAAAGTAGAAGACACTTATCTAAAATGCCATTCAATGAGATTGAACCCAAAACTACATGGTTAGGACAGTAATTTGTTAACCACACGTTCATGTCTACAATATTGTCCAACAATTTAATCTGGCAAACTGGCAGAGATGTTAGCATACTGGGCGAAATGCTTAGTGGTATTTTGTCTGTCTGTACATTTCAAGTTCAAATTCTGCTGAGGTTGACATTGCTTTTCATATTTTCAGAGTCGATAAATTGAGTACCAGTTATGTACTGGGGTCGATCTAATCAATTGATCCCCTCCCCCCAAATTTTGGGCCTTATGCCTAGAGTAAAATAGAATATTGCCCAACAAATTCTGCCATGGTCGACTTTACCTTTCATCCTTTTGGGGTCAATAAAATAACTACCAGTTGAACACTGGGGTCGATGTATCCAACTAGCCCCTTTCCTCTTGTGACTATAGTAGAGAAGATTGTTATTAAGGCAGTGAGCTGGCAGAACCATTAGCACATCAGACAAAATGCCTACAAACATTTCTTCTGACTTAAGGTTGACTTTCTGTTTCATCCTTTTGGAATCTTTAAAATAACTACCAGTTGAGCATGGATTCTGATGTATTCAACTTACCCTCCCCTCAAAATTTTTGGACTTATACCAAAAATTAGAAAGAATTATCAAGGCAGCAAGCTGGCAAAACCATTAGCATGTTGGTCAAAATGCTTAGTAGCATTTACTTCAGTTCTTTTTGTAATAAGTTCAATGAGGCCGTTCCTCACTAGAGAGTTGATAAAACAAGTACCAGTAGAATATTGGGATCAATGTAACTAACTTACCCCTCTCTGAATAGTGATATCACAGAGCCACATTTTGAATTCAGTAACTGAAAGGGTGAATGGTTCAATTCTTACTGTGAATCTCGACTGGTTGGTATTGGTTGTTCAACCACACCAAAGGATGAGTGAATCCCACACCTTGAAATTGCTGGCCATGTGCCAAAAAATTAGAATGGATTATTATTATTATTATTATTATATTATTATTATTATTATTATTATTACTATTACTATTACTATTATTATTATTATTATTAATATTATTATTATTATTATTATTATCATTATCATTATTATCATTATCATTATTATTATTATTATTATTATTATTATTATTATTATTATTATTATCATTATTATCATTATTATTATTATTATCATTATCATTATTATCATTATTATTATTATTATTATTATTATTATTATCATTATCATTATTATCATTATTATTATTATTATTATTATTATTATTATCATTATCATTATTATCATTATTATTATTATTATTATTATTATTATTATTATTATTATTATTATTATCATTATCATTATTATCATTATTATTATTATCATTATTATTATTATTATTATTATTTTCATTATCATTATTATCATTATTATTATTATTATTATTATTATTATCATTATCATTATTATCATTATTATTATTATTATTATTATTATTATTATTATTATCATTATCATTATTATTATTATTATCATTATCATTATTATTATTATTATTATTATTATTATCATTATCATTATCATTATCATTATTATTATTGTTATTATTATTATTATTATCATTATTCTTCTAATTTCTTCTCATATTCAACTTCTCTTTTCTTCTCTACTTTTCCTTCCTTTCTTCATCGTTCCTTTTTTCCTATTTTCTCTCTTCTGTTTTCACTCTTCAACTTGCAGTTTTTTTCTTCCTTCTATCTGCTGCTGTCTTCTCTCTATCTTGTTAGCCTTCTTAGCTTTTTCTCTTTCCTCCTATTGGAATTTTACTCATCTCCCTTCATTTCCCTGCCTTTTCTCCTCTCTCACCTTCTATCTCTTCTCTTCTGTCTTCCTGTCTTCCACATTATTTTCTGTCTTCTGCAATCCCTCTTCTCTTTATTTACTCTCTTCTATCTCTCATATTTTCTTTCCTATTTTCTGAATCATCTTTTCTCTCTCTCTCTCTATCTTCTTTCTTCTGTCTTTTGTCTCCTTTCTTCTTTCCTTCTCCAGACTCTCTTCCTACTTCCATCCTTCTTTCTTTTCATCTTCTCTTCTCTATCATTTGTCTCCTGGATTCTTTCGTCTTCATTTCTATATTTTAAATTTTATTGCATTATTTTTATTTCGTTCGTGTGTATCTGTTTTCTTCATTTTAATTTTTATTTTCAACTTCTCTTTTCCATTTTCTTTTTTTAGTGTTCACATTCCTTTTATATTTTTATTTTTCCCTTCATCTCTTATTTTTCTATTTTTCTTTTTTACATCTTTTTATAGCTTTGTTTATTTATTTTTCTTTATATTTTTTTTTCCTTTGTCATTTGCTTTTCCTATACTTTTGCATGAAAGCAAAAATATCATTTTTCAAAAAAAAAAATAATAAATAAATAAATAAAAGACACAAGATGATGAGGAAAGAGAAGAAGCAACACAGAAGACAGATAACCAAAAAAAAAAAAAAGAAAGAAAAATAAGAATAAGCAGAAGAATAATGACAGAGAGAGACAAGTGAGGACAGAGAACATATAAGAGATCTGATCCAGGAAAACATATCATACACATACACACACATAACACACACATAAGGTATACATGCACACACATCACTCACATACATATATATACGGCGCAGGAGTGGCTGTGTGGTAAGTAGCTTGCTAACCAACCACATGGTTCCGGGTTCAGTCCCACTGCGTGGCATCTTGGGCAAGTGTCTTCTGCTATAGCCCCGGGCCGACCAATGCCTTGTGAGTGGATTTGGTAGATGGAAACTGAAAGAAGCCTGTCGTATATATGTATATATATATATGTGTGTGTGTGTGTATGTGTTTGTGTGTCTGTGTTTGTCCCTCTAGCATTGCTTGACAACCAATGCTAATGTGTTTACGTTCCCGTAACTTAGCGGTTCGGCAAAAGAGACCGATAGAATAAGTACTGGGCTTACAAAGAATAAGTCCCGGGGTCGATTTGCTCGACTAAAGGCGGTGCTCCAGCATGGCCGCAGTCAAATGACTGAAACAAGTAAAAGAGTAAAAGAGTAAAGAGTATACCTGCAATATACTATCACACGAAAGTAACTATAGCATCAAATGTCACGCTAGGCATAACTTATCTGTATATTATGTATATGAGAGTGTATTGAAAAGTTCCTGGTTTTAAGGGTGTCATGAAAGGCCTGGTTAGAGGCCCACCCTTCCGAGTTCTTTTACAGGACTTAGAAAAACTGAAGGATTGCTGCAATAAGTGTGTGAATCTAAGAGGAGAATATACTCTCTTTACTCTTTTACTTGTTTCAGTCATTTTACTGCGGCCATGCTGGAGCACCGCCTTTAGTCGAGCAAATCGACCCCGGGACTTATTCTTTGTAAGCCCAGTACTTATTCTATCGGTCTCTTTTGCCGAACTGCTAAGTGACGGGGACGTAAACACACCAGCATCGGTTGTCAAGCAATGCTAGGGGGACAAACACAGACACACAAACACACACACACACACATATATATATATATATATATACATATATACGACAGGCTTCTTTCAGTTTCCGTCTACCAAATCCACTCACAAGGCATTGGTCGGCCCGGGGCTATAGCAGAAGACACTTGCCCAAGATGCCACACAGTGGGACTGAACCCAGAACCATGTGGTTGGTAAGCAAGCTACTTACCACACAGCCAATGGTGAATAAAATCATAATAAACCTGATACTCTTGTATTTCTTTTTATCCAAAACCAGGAACTTTTTCAGCACTCTTTCGTGGATTACCATCATAATACAGATGATAATACACTAACCAAATTGCACTAACAAAATTTACCTAACACTACTGTTGAAGCTTTTCTCTAGTGGCTTAGTCTGCAAGAAATAGCAGCTAAATTCCTCTCGTGTAACATCCTACCAGCATTAAAAAATTCAGTAAAGCGGTCCAGAATATACAAAACATTGATCATATGTCTGCTTCGTCAAGGCCAACATGTAACTTATCACAAAAGTAATGGCAGAACTTTTAAACAGATGCAAATAAGGGATTCCCTACCTGGTTGCTTGATGTGACAGAAATAACAGCCAAGTCTCTTTCAGAGTACATTTTATAATTTTGAAAAGTGAAATGAGTTGCTCATCATCATCCTCATCATAATAATAATGAAATTATTGTATACAGTGCTCAGGTGCACCACAACTTGTCAAAAGTGCATATAAAGTATATGCAGTAATGTACAAATGTCTGGGAAGTGAACAGTGTATGAGTCAGGTACATGCTTGTGTGTGTATGGAGGGGAGACAATCAGGTGTAGTGTTGGCGAATCTCAGAAAGCATGGAAGTTTTGAAGAATGCAGTGCTCCGACAACTAACAACTGATGCCGGCAGTCTGTTCCATGCTTCAGCAACTCTGAGCGTGAAAAAATGTTTCCTAAAGTCATGGGAGCTGTGCTGTTTTCTGACTTTGTAAATATGTCCACGGGTGTTAGACGGGTGGAGTTTGAAAAGGTGCTCAGAGTTATTGTTTGTGCGATGGTTAATAATTTCATCATTATTTAACATCCATATTCCATGCTGGTATGTACAAATGTCTGGACATGGTTTCTACATCTGGTTGCTGTGTACTGGGAGCTTTTATTTTTTCATTTTACCATCACCAGTGAGGCTGTCATATAATTTGTAAGACTATGAACTCTGAGGGGGTAGAATTTTATGCTCGGGGATGAGGAGTAAAAAGAGGGTTTCTGAGCCATATAGTAGAATTGGTTCAAGCTTGAGAGGCGGTTGGATGGAACCTACACTCGCCTCCTTATGAGAGCTCAAAATCTCTCGTGGAAACGCCATCCAACCAAAATGCAAATATATGGGAAACTACCACCTGTGTCATCTCTTGTGAAAGGTGGGAGAGTCCAGTTTGCTGGACATTGTTGTAGAGCTGAAAAAGAAGTAATTTCTACTCTTCTCCTCTGGAAGCCATCTACTCGCAATACCAGAGGGCGCACACTCTCCTACCCTGATGTAATCTCCAGGGATACAGGCATCCAGCAACAGGACCTCCGTAATGCCATGATGGACCGTGAAGTCTGGCGTAGCATGGTAAATTCCATTGTCTCGACCACGGTCGAACAATGATGATGAAAAAGAGGGTAAAAGTTGAGAGAAGGTGCTAGAGTAGTTCAGGTTTCTTGCTGTAGAGGAGCTGTCATGACTACTCATATATTAGAAGAGAAAGTAAAGAAATACATATATTAGAAGAGAAGGTGAGAGTGACCGAGAGCAATGGTATAGAAATAATATACAAAAACGTGGAATGATCACGGTTGATTTTGGCCAAACAGTAGTAATCTTTCTACTATAGGCACTATAGTGAAGGTTCATGGCTTAGTGGTTAGGATATTTGGCTTACAATTGTAAGGTTGTGAGTTCAATTCCTGGCAATGTGTTTGTTGTGTCCTTGAGCAAGACACTTTATTTCACATTGCTCCAGTCCTCTCAGCTGGCAAAAATGAATAGTACCTGTATTTCAAAAGGCCAGCCTCGTCATGTTCTGAGTCATGCTGAATCTCCCTGAGAATTACATTAAGGGTGTACGTGTCTGTGGAGTAGTCAGCCACTATCCCATTAATTTCATGAGTAGGCTGTTCTATTGATTGGATAAACTGGAACCCTTGTCATCGTAATTGACAGAGCGCCAATATAGGCACAAGGCCTGAAACATTGTGGGAGATGACTAGTCAGTAACATTGACACCAGTATGTGACTGGTACTTATTTCACTGATAAGGCAGCGAGCTGGCAGAAACGTTAGCACGCCGGGCGAAATGCGTAGCTGTATTTCGTCTGCCGTTACGTTGTGAGTTCAAATTCCATCGAGGTCGACTTTGCCTTTCATCCTTTCGGGGTCGATAAATTTAGGACCAGTTATGCACTGGGGTCGATGCAATCGACTTAATCCGTTTGTTTGTCCTTGTTTGTCCCCTCTGTGTTTAGCCCCTTGTGGGTAGTAGAGAAATAGGTACTTATTTCACTGATTTTGAAAGGTTGAAAGAAAAGTCAACCTCAGTAGAATTTGAACTTAGAACATAAAGATAGATGAAATGCTAAAAAGCATTTTGTTTGGCATGCTAACAATTATGCCAGCTCACCACCTTTCAGCTTAATAGTAATGACAGCTTACAGGTAGGATGGAAAGACACATCAAATATACCTGCCACATAATGGTACTTTCAGCACCAAATCAGAACAAACTAAAATATATCCTTAACTCTTTTGTTATCAACCCGGCTGAAACTGGTTCTGGTTCTGAGTACAAATGTCCTGTTTTCAAAAGTTTTGAATTAAAATCTTCCACCAAACTTTAGTCACAATTTATGTTCCTAACACTAGCTGAATGATAACTAAGTTATTTTACTAAATTCTTTGTTATATTTAAAGTAATTGAAAGAAACACAGAGCATCTCAAAATAAATGCAGTAACGAAAGAGTTAAACAAGACATATGAATTACTTTTGATCATTTACTTAGCTGCTTCTAAGCCAACAGAACTGATTAGAACTATGAAATATCAAATATTAGATTTGTAACATAACACATCACTAGCTCTGCACTTTTACTCTCTTCTTCATTGCACACTGATATTGTTGATACAAACAGAATTGAAGATTAGTCTTGCAAGGTCCTATGTCATAAAGTTTGTTTTAACATATTGCTTAAACTGTTCAAATAATTTTTGGAATGTTGTTCAATATCTCTTGTCATGCCATTTCCAGTTGAGAAGACTTAAAAATGAATATAACTGAATGAATATTCAATGGACTCCCTCATGCTTCAGGTTGATTAAGGACCACTTCTGGAATGTCATATACTGCAATAGATTGTTTGGAATATCGTCTTGGTTATAAGAGCTAGTTTATCACGACTGCCACTCAGATATTTTCATTTTTTTAACCCTTTAATACTATCAATATAATTATGTGTATGTTATATTTTAATTAATTTGATCAGTGATCATTATAAGATATCTTATTTCAGAATATGTACTGATATGTTAGTTAGTTAGTTAGTTAATTTGGCTCAAAAGCAAATAGCAAGGCCATGTAGGGGGACATGGAGTTAAGTACAGGGTGGTGTTCATGTAAAGAGTTCAGGCCACTTGAGGTCAAGGGAGGCTTTGAACAAAGCGGTCGTCGGCATCTTCACCAACTCGTCTGGCAGCTTGTTCCACGGATCTGCAACCCAGACGGAGAAAGCTCCTCTCCTTCGATTGAGGTATTAATTATATGGAACCATTATTACCATCATCCTCATCGTCATCATCATCATCATCATCTTTCTCATTGTCATCATCCTTATTTTAACATCCGCTTTCCCCTGCTCACATTGAATGGACAGAATTGATTGAGGCAGATTTTTCCAAGGTCAGACGCCCTTCCTGTCACCAACCTTCATCTGTTTCCAAGGAGAGTAATATTTCTCCGTGGCCAGACATATTTTTGTGGAAGTTTGGAAATGAATGAGATTGCTTGTATGATAGATAATCATTCACAACTACGATGCCATGTCAAGACAAGGAAACACAAACATACTCACATACACACACACACACACACACACACACACATATGTACGACAAACTTTTTCAGTTTCTTTCTACCAAATCTAGTCAAAAGACTTTGGTCAGCATGTAACTATAGTAGAAGACAGTTGCAGAAGAATCCACACAATGGGACTAGACCCAAATTCCATGTAACTGGGAAGCAAAGGTTTTAGCCTGACAGCCATGTATTTCTAAGAGTAAAACATTTGTTGATGATCAAAGATGAAAGCAATGGAAGTATAATGTATAAGTGAATGAAGAAACTTCAATGTGGATACTTTACTTGCTAGAAAAAGCAGTCAAATTTCACTCAAATGAGACTTCACTATCTAACAAAAGGAAGAACACATCACATTGGACTCTGTGGTCTTAACAGACTGTGCCTAAGAAGGATGAGGTGGTTATGGTTGGAACGCCCTTGATCATAATTCTGATCAGCCAAGACTGATATTAGGCATGGTGGGGGACTAAGCAACAACGGCAACTACTACTACTACTACTACCACCACCACCACTACTACTACTACTACTACTACTACTACTACTACTACTGCTGCTGCTGCTGCTGCTGCTGCTGCTGCTGCTGCTAATGATAATAATAACAATGATGATGATGATGATGATGATAATAATAATAATAATAATAATATTAACCCCATTTTCTCTGTCACATGACTCTGTAAATGAACAATCTGGTGTGTTTGTTTTAATGGCCTACCAATATATACAGTATGTTTCTCTGCCCTAGGTGTCAGGAAGAGACTCGGCAAGAAATGGAAACAGAATTAAAAGAAGATGCTAACGGAAATAATGATTGTAATAGCAACAAAAGCACTCAGTAGAGCACCAACCTCTACCAAGGCAACACCGAAGCCTTCTCAACAATTAGCCAGAGATGATTTTTTAAAATAAGAATATCTGAAACAAACTCAATAGCTCTCACGAACGAGATTACTAAAAGTGAACCCGACTGCTCTCAAAAATTAAGTAAAATAAATGGAAAAATAATCTAGAATCCTTGTCTGGTACCTGATTGATCCCAATGGTAGTCATGGAATGTGAAGGTGACTGTTGAAAATTTAGTGACTATAATAAATAGTTTATCCTTATCTAATACAAGCCAAGGTTAGCAAATTCACCATTCAAAGTAGTTAACAACCTAAAGGGACATAATTGAGAAAAACTTGAAAGTTGATGTAAGATCGTAATCAGGCGCAGGAGTGGGTGTGTGGTAAGTAGCTTGCTAACCAACCTTATGGTTCCGGGTTCAGTCCCACTGCGTGGCATCTTGGGCAAGTGTCTTCTGCTATAGCCCCGGGTCGACCAGTGCCTTGTGAGTGGATTTGGTAGATGGAAACTGAAAGAAGCCTGTCGTATATATGTATATATATATATGTGTGTGTGTGTGTTTGTGTGTCTGTGTTTGTCCCCCTAGCATTGCCTGACAACCGATGCTGGTGTGTTTACGTCCCCGTCACGTAGCGGTTCGGCAAAAGAGACCGATAGAATAAGTACTGGGCTTACAAAGAATAAGTTCCGGGGTCGATTTGCTCGACTAAAGGCGGTGCTCCAGCATGGCTGCAGTCAAATGACTGAAACAAGTAAAAGAGTAAAAGAGTAAAGAGTATGTAAAGTAAATGTAACAAATAATCAGAATCCTTGTCCAGTGCCAGATTGACCCCAAAATCTAATCAGTTCATGCCAGACATGAGGCCAAACATCTCTGAAAGTTTCATCTGAATCCATCTAGCGGTTCTTGAGATATCTTGTCCACGGACAGACAAACAAAAACAAACAAACACAACTGAAAGCAATACCTCTGCCTTTGCTAAAGTGGAGGTAATAATAGGTGTCAAATTTTTGCACAAGGCCAGCAATTTCAGAGGAGGAGCTTAGTTGATTACATCAACCCCTGTGCTCAACTGGTTGTTATTTTATTCACCCTGAAAGGATGAAAGGCAAAGTCGACCGCGGTGGAATTTGAACTCAGAACATACAGGCAGACAAAATGTCACTAAGCATCTTGCTCAGCATGCTAACAATTCTCCCAGTTTGCCACCTTAATAATAATAATAATAATAATAATAATAATAATAATAATAATAATAATAATATAATAATAATAATAGCCCTGATGCAGTACCATAGCCCTGATGCAGTACCATAGCCCTGATGCAGTACCATAGCCCTGATGCAGTACCAGGCAGAGGCTCTCATGGCTTCTGATCTTAACTGATTGGAAGTGGTATCATGTACATTGTTCTGTCTTGGTATAAAAGATGGGCTACAGCAAATATTCTGCTCAATACCACAGATTTGCTTGTCAGTTGTTTGACCTTAACCAGTTGAGCATGTCCCTTAGTGGCTGACAATACGTGCATCTCTGATCACGACAGAAGTAGTGGGGGAGCATCATGGCCATGTGTTGAGAGGGATTCTTTGGAGTTGAATAATTCAATCCTCTGAAACATAGGTGTTTCGTTCAACTCCTAAGCACCTTTTTCAGGGACCTTTTGAGCGGGATGGGCTACTCAACCTGAAGAAAATTCTAACTGGGCCCCACCTGCAAGGTCATGTGCTGTTTATCTGATATGGATCACCATGTCGCGCACATATGGTTGTGATGCATGTGGCCTGTGTACCTTTATCAGACGGGTAGTCATGATGGGTATATTGGGCTTCGTATATTTTCCCCCAGTATCACTTTGATGGCATGAACTGCTCTTTCACTCAATAATAATAATAATAATAATAATAATACCACTACTGTAGGTATATATTGGATGGATGAGCTTTATTAGTGAGTAAAATTAATTATGAATTTAAATATTTACAAATAATCTCAGACATTTTGGTATTTAATTGATTCCAATGGTTCTGAATTTATTTTGGTTTGTGCCAAAATGATTGGAATCAAGGCATGGTGGTGGACTAAGCAACACCAGCAACTACTACTACAACTACTACTACTACTACTGCTGCTGCTGCTGCTGCTAATGATAATAATGATAATAATAACAACAATTCATAGTCTAGAATATTTTACATATTGGTAGAATCAGTAACAACAAGACTAACTTGATATGAAAAGATTATGTAAGAAATATATAAAGATTGTAATAGAGTGTAAATTAAATGATCTGTATTGTACAAAGTGTTGTCAATTAATGTTTTTGCTACCATATTTCAATTAAAATACATTAATTTTGTTCAAATTAATTTTGAAAATAATGAAGAATTTAGTAATATTACTTTGTCATTATCTATCTTGTGTTTGGAATATAAATTCTTTTCACTGTAGGTACAAGGCTTAGAATTTTTGTTGGGTGAGAACTAGCTGACTACATCGATCCCAGTACTCAACTGGCAGCTATTTTATCACCTCCAAAAGCATGAAAGGCAAAGATGACCCCAGGGGAATTTGAACTTAAGAAAATACAGCTGGAAGAAATGCTGCCAAGCATCTATTCAGGTATGCTAATTATTTTACCAATTTGCTACCTTTCTCAGGAACATAAATTCACATGAAGACAGTGCTCCAGCATGGCCGCAGTCAAATGACTGAAACAAGTAAAAGAGTAAAGAGCATGAAGTTTTGATGGAAGGTTTTATTTACAATACTTTAAAATAGAAAATTCATATCATAGATTCAGGGCCAGTTTCAGGTAACTTGATTTCAAAAATGTTAAAACAAGTGATAGAATGGTAGAATTACTTGAGCATCGGACAAACTGCCATTGTGTTCTGCATTCAGATCCCTGGTGTGCAAGAGAGACGATTGCACTGGTATGGTCATGTGGCAAGACTGGATGAGGAGAGCTGTGTGTAAAAGTGCCACACCCTAGCAGTCGAGGGAACCAGTGGAAGAGGTTGACCCAGGGTGACCTGAGTTGAGGTGGTGAAGCACGACCTTCGAACATTAGGCCTCACCGACGCAATGACTAGTGACTGAGACCTTTGGAAATATGCTGTGCTTGAGAAGACCCGGCAAACCAAGTGAAACCATAACCCATGGCCTATGCCAGGGGTGTAACCAGCCCACTAATGCATACCTTTTCTTCACTGGACACTAAACTCTGCTTGTGAAGACCTGTTGAGGCAAGTGAAATCGAAATCGGAATCAAATTTGATGACTGGCATCCATGCTAGTGGAGTACTAAGAGCACCATCCGAGCGTGATCGTTGCCAGTGCTGGTGGCACGTAAAATGCTCCATTTGAGCGTGATCATTACCAGCATCACTTTACTGACACTTGTGCTGGTGACACATGAAAAAACATTACAGCGAGGTCATCGCCAGCGCCACTGGACTGGCTCCTGTGCAGGTGGCATGTAAAAAATACCATTTGAGCGTGGCCGTTGCCAGTACTGCCTGACTGGCCCTTGTGCCAGTGGCATGTAAAAAGCATCCACTACACTCTCGGAGTGGTTGGCGTTAGGAAGGGCATCCAGCTGTAGAAACTCTGCCAGATCAGATTGGAGCCTGGTGCAGCCATGTGGTTCGCCAGTCCTCAGTCAAATCGTCCAACCTATGCTAGCATGAAAAGCGGACGTTAAATGATGGTGATGATGATGATGATGATGATGATGATGATGATTTTTCAAGGTTTGATAAATCTGAGAAGCAATCATGAACTTGGACCAATTTAATCAACTAACCCCCACCTCCCCCATACTACAATTGCTGGCTTTATGCCTTAATCAAAAATCCATTTTTAATTCTGAAAATAATCAACTAAATAAGAGGCACAGTCATGGATGTGTGGTTAAGAAGCTTGCTTTGCAACCACAACGTTTCAGGTTCAGTCCCACTGCATAACACATTGGGAAGTTGTCTTCTACTATTGACTTGGGCAGAACAATGCCTTGTGAGCGAATTTGTCAGACAGAAACTATGAAATCCCATTATACGCATGTGCATGTGTTTGTGTGTGTGCATGTATGTGTATATATGTAATCTTTTACCCATTCAGTCATTTAACTGCAGCCATGCTGGAGCACCGCCTTATAGGGTTTTATTCAAAGAAATCAATCTCAGGACTTACATTTTTGTAAACCTAGTACTTATTCTATCACTCCCTTTTGCCAAACTGCTAAGTTACAGGGGGGTGGGGAACATAAACACACCAACATCGGATGTCAAGTGATGGTGGCAGGGACAAACATAGACACAAAGACACACATATATAAATATATATACTATGGGCTTCTTTCAGTTTCCATCTACCAAGTTAACTCACAAGGCTTTGTTTGGCCTGAGGTTACAGTTGAAGATACTTGCCCAAGATTCCATAGAGTGGAACTGAACTTGGAACCATGTGATTGGGAACTAAGCTTCTTACCACATAGCTATGCCTGCACCTATGTATATATGAGTCTAGGACATTTACCCACCATAGAAATACCCCTACCCCCAAGGACAATTACCCCTGAGGACAACAGATTATGATTTAAAATTTCTTAATATATTAGAGAGAGGGTAATAATCCAAGGTGGGTAGTTGTCATTTAGAGGAATTATCCTATGGAGGGTAATTGTCCTTGGGGGTGGGGGTAATTGTCTTGATATGATATTTGTATGTTTGTTCTCCCAGCACTACCAGTGTTGGTTTGTTTATGTCCCACTAAGTGGTTCAGCAAAAGGAATTGGTATAATAATTACTGCAGTTTTTTTGGTGGATTAAAAACCTTTCAAGGTCGTGTGCCACAACATGGCTGCAATCCAGTGATTGAAACAAGTAAAATGTAAAAAAAAATAACTGGAGACTTTGCTAAGAAATGAAATGCTGTCATTTGTAAAGTTGTGTATTAATAATCTGGCTTTGATAGAAGATAAGAAAGTTTGGAAATGATGACAGCATCAATGTTTGCAGCCATCATAGAAAGTTGACTGATATAGGCTTCAAGAGAAAAATGCTGGTGAGTGAATTATCATCATCACTGTTATTACTGTCCTTATTATTATTATTATTATTATTGTTGTTATCATACTAACCCGATTTGTAAACCAATGAAAGTTTGAAATAAAAATTTAGAGTGAATTTAAACACAAAATTGACTGCCCAGAATGAATTACAAGCATTTGCACAGAAAATAGAAGCCTATTTGGTAAATTGTGATGCATACATGCATATTCATGCATTTATGCTTTACGTTCGTACACCCACACAAACACACCGGTGTACACCTACATAAACTGCATAAAATAACAAATAAAGAACATTGATACATCTATGAATTTGCACAAAATATGGATGAATATATGTCTGTTTTTTTATGTATCTATGCACATATATAATAACTTGAAAAATTTACATGTATACATAAATGCATTCATACACACATACATACACACGCATATACATACTTACATTTGTACATACATATGTACATGCGTACGCTTATCCATACACTCACAAACATGCATACACACAGATATGCATGCAAACATATATGTATATATATATATATATATATATATATATGGGTGTGTGTGATTGTGTATAGAAGAAATATATATATATATATATATATATATATATATATATACAGAAATGTATTAGAAATGCATATACAGTAACACATACATATACATAGTTGGGTGAATGTGGGTTCTTAAATTTGTTATATATGCAAGTTTCTTAATTTCATTATATATGTTGCATATACACACAACATAAAACCATGAATATATTTCAAACTTACATAACCAATTCCAACTGAATTATAGAACAGCAAATTTATTTAGCACATAGAAAAATCCATTAGCGAAGAATATTTAAAATAATGGAAAGAGAGTCACATTTTTCGTAAATACAATATTTTCTGTCTCTGAATGGAAGAAATGTTTATAAGATGTTAATCCTATGAAAGAAATGTATAAATATATACGATAAGATCAGTGAAACATATACAAACAGTGAAAATGTCAATCCCACTGACTTGTTTCAAACCATGCTAAGATATTTTATATTTAAAATCCATTTGCAAATTTTAAGCAAAGAAAGTTATTTTGCAATATACTATTAAGATTGTAGAATTTTGAAGTTCTTTCAATAATACCATTTTATTTTTATATGTTTAATACTGGTATCAAAAGTCGTCTAAAACTGCTGTTTTATGATTTTCGACTTTGTGATAGACTTCTTTCTTGGTATTAATTTTTAATCTTCAGGATTTCTTCTTTAAAATGTGCTCTTGAAATAACTAAGATAAGAACTGTGTTCTTTAAGTAGAAGTAAAAAAAAAAAAAATTATAGAAAGCAAAACGTAAAAAAAAAAGGTTTTAAATATGTAAAAGATAGTTGCGTGTGTGAGAGTTTTAGTATATGGATATTAAATATACATACGTATGTGTGTGTGTGTGTGTGTGTGTGTGTATGTATGTATATATATATATATATGTTTATCTATTTATCTATACACACTCAGACACACACACACACACACAGACAAATAGATAAATACATACATACATAGATAGATACATACATATATAGATAGATAGATAGATAGATAGATAGATAGATAGATAGATAGATAGATAGATAGTTAGTTAGATAGATAGATAGATAGATAGATAGATAGATAGATAGATAGATAGATAGATAGATAGATAGATAGAAATGTAGAGATATATACACATCTATATACTTGCATGTATGTACACTTGTATGTTTATGTATGCAATATATGTATGTATACACACACACATGTATAAGTCAGGGTTGGATAAAAGAGAAAGTACAATACTATATATATGTGTGTGTATATAGATAAATGCAAGAGTTAAATTTATTCAACTCTACAGTTTTTGCCCTTCCTTCATAAACATTAACTTCAGAACTACTATGTATGAATTATTGAATCAAAATTGTTGATCAAAGAACTCTCTTCCAATTGATTGAAAGGCTATTGGTGGGTGATAACAATAAATTTACTTACCCTGACTCTGATAATTTTAAAATATTAGATAATTACTTTAATTCCACCCACCCATTTTTTTTCATCAAAGCTTCTGATAAAATCAGAAATTCTATAGTCTAAAGTATTGTTTGTGATATTGGCAAAGATAGAAACTTGTTTGAAATCAATCATTCTTGCTTTAACATGAATAATTCTTTGAATTATAATACTAACACTGTGTGAAGTAGGTTGAGGCACTGATGAGACAATTCTACAACTTCAGAAAAATTTTGGTATCATTGCATTTCTGTTAGATTCTGTTCCAGTCTTTGCTTTTGCCAAAATTTTGAGTGGGTCTGACAAATCTTTTTTGTATTTTTTAAAATAATGATTTAATACACTAACAAATTATCACATGCATGGTGAATAGCAAGTGTTTTGACGCCCATGTGTCTCATCAGCCAGAGGTTCTCAGGGTGAATAAATCTAACAAGAATCAAAGCTTCACACTATTTTATAAAATTTTGCTAATTTCAAGGAATCTTTTTCTAAAAATAAACTTTCCTCAAACAGTATATTATTCATAGTTATAGAGCTATTTCTAGTCTGTTCCTAATTAATGAAATAGTTAATATAGTTTCAAGAGATTAAGTAAGCAATTGTCTCTTAATGTCCAATGCAGCAGGCATGCATAGGTGCTTGGATAATTCTCTTCATAGCCACATTATTTTTGGTTCAGTTTTACAGAAAAGCAACTTGGACCACTAGCGCCACTTTAGCCCTGAGCTAATCAGTGCCTTGTGTGTCAGTTTGGTAGATGGAATTATGCAGAGGTCCATCATATGCATATGCATACATTTTTATAAGTATGTACTTCACCAAGGTTGACTTTACCTTTCATCCTTCTGAGGTCAATAGAATAAGGGAAGTAGCAGTCAATGTAATTGACTTACCAACTCCCTCAAAATTTCTCCCTTTCTGCCAAAATTCGAAACTCTCTCTCTCTCTCTCTCTCTATATATATATATATATATGTATATATATAGAGAGAGGTACGTAGCATTTGATAAATCTATTTTAATGGAGGGTTGCACTGATGAAAGACATGAAATATATATTCATTATATTTCTAATCTAGAAACATGTTCGCAAATGACCGTTAGACTTTGTTTTCGTTATTTATTCCTTCTGTTTTGCATATGTGAATTACAGGAATATGTCGTATATGGAGTCCCATTTGTAGAAAATAGAAATAAACAGTCTATGACTGCTGTTTCTAATTTTTTCGGTATGCGGCTAAGCAACCTGTTGCCTGCCCCTTTTATTTATATACTATATATATATATATATTTGAATTAAATAATAAGGGTAGAAATTGATATTAATCAATTAAAACCAGTGGCTTAGCATATTTAAAAAATCCGAAGATTAAAAATTGTGTTACATGTAAAATTTAGAGGAATGACCACTAAAGTGGACACCATTTATGCTAAACATAAACGTCAAATCACCATTACCACGAAGAATGTGTGCTCAAGAAAAATCTCAGCAAAACACCAAAATGTAAAAATGAGCAAGACAAATGAAAATATACGAAATAAAAATGATTACCTATGTACCATTGGTTTCACTTGTTAATATTTATGTATATGAACATGCAAATATCTACAAGATCATCAGCATAGTCTGTTGTTTACAAAACATAATTTCCAGAACTAGATACAGAATGCTCAACCGAAATCAAGCATGTATAAAGTTCTACAAATTATATTTGGACGTCTCTTTCAAATGCTTTCACTTTGGCATGCTGAGGTTGGGCATTACTCTGCAGTTACTCTGGAACCACTCTGCAGTTTGTAAACGAGTAGCTGTGGTAATAGAGGAGTAGCTGTGGTAATAGAGGAGTAGCTGTGGTAATAGAAGAGTAGCTGTGGTAATATAGGAGTAGCTGTGGTAATATAGGAGTAGCTGTGGTAATAGAGTTTTAAACCTAAGAATTATTTTTACTGCCTTTTCTCTTGACTTAGCTAGTATTTTCCTGCTATCATCATAATGAGCACCTTTAGTATTGTTGTTGTTGTTAGTGGTAGTGGTCGTAGCAGTAGAAATAGTGGATCTTTTCGGTTTGATCGGCAGTTTTTTAAAATAATTTCCACATAACTAAACACCTTTAAACGTCGTATACTGGTAGAATGTGTTTATAAGACATCTTTTTCTCTTGGCTTTATTGAGAAAATTCTATAGTTTGTAAGATATTTGTTGTTTTTTCTTCAATTTCTGCAATGTCAACCAATCAGTGACGTCTATTGAGGTTAAAACATTCTGTGCCATATGAATATGTCCCTCGTTTAAGAAACAGATTGGGTTTATTTACATTTCTGAAGGAAAAAAGATACCCTTCACCCCACCCCTAACCCTAACCCCTAACCCTAACCCTAAGACAGATTGAAATGTAATAGATCAATACTAGGGTCATAATTATGGGTGACAATTTCATATGACACCGCTAGAAAAAACTGCCGTTCAAACCGAAAAGATCCGAAATAGTACCTCTAAGTATTAGTATTATTGTTTATTTAGCTTGAGTTGGAATTTATCAATAGAGTTCTTTTCACTGATTTTTCTCTCAATTTCACTTGGACTGTGTATTTTGTAGAATGGAAATATTATAAATATTTTCTGATCGCATATTGCTAGATGGTTGCTCAAAGATATCTGATGGACTCCAGGGTCTCTAATTTGCAGTTGGTGCACATGTGAACGTTCTGATATATATATACATATATATATATATATATATATATATATATATATATTATAATCATCATCATCATCGTTTAACGTCCGCTTTCCATGCTGGCATGGGTTGGACAATTTGACTGAGGACTGGCAAACCAGATGGCTGCACCAGGCTCCACTCTAATCTGGTAGAGTTTCTACAGGTGGATGCCCTTCTTAACACCAACCACTCCGAGAGTTTAGTGGGTGCTTTTATGTACCACCGGCATGAGGGCCAGTCAGGTGGTACTGGCATCAGCCACACTCAAATGGAGTTTTTTACATGCCACCTGCACAGGAGCCAGTACAGCGGCACTAGCAACGTTCATGCTCGGATGGTGCTTTTAGCGCTCCATTGGCATGGATGCCAGTCATCGAATTTGATTTGATTTCGATTTCACATGCCTCTACAGGTCTTCACAAGCAGAGTTTAGTGTCCAATGAAGGAAAGATACGCATATACATATATATATATATATATATATATATAGTTAATCCAAAGAAGAAAGCACAAAAAAACACAACGCAAGGACGTGGAACAAATATAGTATTATTGGACGCTCAGGAAAGAAGGAAAGAAGGAGGGTTTAACGTTTCGAGCGGAGCTCTTCGTCAGAAACATAGAAGAAGGAAAGATCTAGAGAAGGGAAGACAGAGGAAAAAATCGCCAACGGTACACACGCAGTCACATTTTGAATGTATACATATATACATGCATACATTTTGAATATATACATATATACATGCATACATATACATATATATATATTTCTCACCTTCGTAAGTGTTAAAGTAATACACCTGTTTGTTGTTTATATACCTGTCTTTGTCTTTTGTTTTTCTGTTAATTCCAACTATATATATATATATATATGGTGGAGGCGCAATGGCCCAGTGGTTAGGGCAGCGGACTCGTGGTCATAGGATCGCGGTTTCAATTCCCAGACCAGGCGTTGTGAGTGTTTATTGAGCGAAAGCACCTAAAACTCCACGAGGCTCCGGCAAGGGATGGTGGTGATTCCTGCTGTACTCTTTCACCACAACTTTCTCTCACTCTTACTTCCTGTTTCTGTTGTACCTGTATTTCAAAGGACCGGCCTTGTCACTCTCTGTGTCACGCTGAATATCCCCGAGAACTACGTTAAGGGTACACGTGTCTGTGGAGTGCTCAGCCACTTACACGTTAATTTCACGAGTAGGCTGTTCCATTATTCGGATAAACCGGAACCCTCATCGTCGTAACCGACGGAGTGCTTCCCCCCATATATATATATATATATATATATACACACATACACCCATAAATATACATGTGTGTATGTTTATTCATTTCCTTGTCTTCCTCCACTTGACTAACAGTTTTGGTTTCTTTATGTTTCTGTAACTTAACAGCTTTACAAAAAAAGTGACTCGTGTAATGAGAGCCAGACGCAGAATAATTCCTGGGGTTGATTGAATCAACTAACCTATTGAGTTGTTAAGCCAGCATGGACAAATCCAAATGAATGAAACAAGTGAAAGAACACTAAATTCATTCCCAAGAAACATTGCTCTACTTTTGATGCACTTGTGTGTTCTTCTATTGAAATTATTTCCATCCCTTTCTGAATGAAATCGTATAAAAATCATTATTGGAGATAATTCTAAACTCTATAATTTCATATATGGTGCACAAGAAAATTCCGTTTGGGGGCATATGTTATTCAGCTTTTACTAATATTTGATGTTTTCTTGAGGTGTGGCACTCATTAGCTGGTTTTGTGAATATGCTAGTCTTAGTATATTTGTTTTGTTTTTTTAATTCAGCATTATGTATTGTATAATGATCTCCCAGAAGTATCACATCAAAAAGATGAATATGTCACTTTTAGCTTAATGAACTAAAATCAGAAATAATATATTTTCTGTTGTTTGAGTTTTTTGTTTTTTTCCTGGTGAATCTTTCCAAAATGTCATTGCTGTCTTGATTCCAAGTCAGTATTGCATTTTGTTAATTCTACAAAGTAATTTTTGATTTCCTTTTTAACATACAAGACAGTGCTTGTAAAATTTGCTGTAGTTTTCTGTAATATCTCAGAAAATTTTTAAGTATTCATAGATTATTAACTTAAACCATCTTGGTATTAATTGCATATGACCTCGGTTTAATGATATAAATTTTCTGCTTTTCAAGTGATTTAGTTAAAACCATCTACTAAAATTTCATGTTAATTTATATTCTGAACAAAAATTTAAAAACAAAAATTTAGGTTACTAAATTCTTTCTTATTTCCAAAATCGACTGAAACAAACGTAGAGTACTTCCATAGAACTATAGTAGCAAATGCTTGTTCTTTAATTAAGCCTACATTCAGTCACTCATTTGTTTAACATTAATTTTTCATGCTGGTAGGTAAGTGCTGTCACCAACACTTACCTGTTTTACAAACTAAAGAGATTTTATTGCATATCTCTTTCAAAGCAAAAAATGCAACCAATTCTAATATAAACACATTGCATCACTGTTTTACTTAGGTAATAACAAGAAAAATAGTGAAATATCAAGTCATCATCATTATTGTTCAACCGTGGTCAAGACAATGGAATTTACCATGCTACACCAGACTTCACGGTCCATCATAGCATTACCGAGGTCCTGTTTTGGATGCCTGTATCCCTGGAGATTATATCTGGGTAGGAGAGTGTGCGGCCCTCTGGTATTGCGAGTAGATGGCTTCCAGAGGAGAAGAGTAGAAATTACCTCTTTTTCAGCTCTACAACAATGTCCAGCAAACTGGACTCTCCTACCTTTCACAAGAGATGACACAGGTGGTAGTTTCCCATATATTTGTACTTTGGTTGGATGACACTTCCACGAGAGATTTTGAGCTCTCATAAGGAGGTGAGTGTAGGTTCCATCCAACCGCCTCTCAAGCTTCTTTGATAACGTCCAGGTTTCTGAGCCATATAGTAGAATTGGTTTGACTGAGGCTTTGAAGATTTCAAGTTTGAAGTCTCTACTTAGATTTGATGACCAGATCTTATGCATGTCATTACATGTCATACACATTTACACACACATACATTCCTACATAATATGCTTCCTACAGTTTCCATCAAGATTCACTCACAAGAAATTGATCTACCCAAAGCTATAGTAAAAAAATATTTGTCCAAGATGCTGAGCAGTGGGACTGAACTCAAAATCACACGACTGCAAAGCAAACTCGTTGATCATATAGTCATGTCTGCAACTACATTAGATACCTATTAGTATTTGCTTTTTTGCTTCTAAGATTATGCATCAATAATTTATGAGCTGAGAATGCTGCAATCTTTCATATGTTCATTTAGATCAACAGTTGTAAAAGTGTTGAAATTTACTGTGTAACACTTCAATTTCCTCAATATTGATCACAGAATAATATTTAAAACTTTGACTAATGATTTATAAATATATTTGTGGCACTGCTCTGTAACTGTTTCTAACCTTCATTATATTAAACTCTAGACTACACTAACCACCAACATCAACAGACATGATGTGTTGAAGCTTTCTCTTATTTCATGTTAGATATTGAAATGCTCTTCCTGTTGATCTTTGACTGTCTAGCTTGATTTATATATTTAAATGCCACACCAAACATTTGTTATACAATGACTTCAACCGTCTGACTTTGAAAATCAATCAAATAAGCTACCAGGGTTTTTTTTGTTTTGTTTCAAGTTCTTTTTTAAATATGAGTTGAACTATAATTTCATATTTCTTCTTAGGACAATTTTCCAGTCTTTCCTAATTCCGACTTTTAAGTAGTTATAGGTCTCTAAAAGTATTATTATTCCTTCATTCCGTATTAAAATGGTTATCCTTGTCCGCATGAGTGTGTGTGCCTGTACATACACGTGTGTATGTGTGTGCGTGGGTGCGTGCACGCACATGAATATATGTTTGTATGCGTGTATCTGTGTATGAAATAACATTTTAAAATGATGTTACTTATAAGTGTGTAAATATAGATGTAAATGTATATGTAAGTGTATGTATGTATGTGTGTGTGTGAATATATTTTATAAAATCATCTTCATTTTTATCTGATATTTCTTCAATCTTGTGCTAAAGCTAAAAAAATGAATAAACGCTCAAATGTATATATATATATATATATTATATATATATATAAATATATATGAAAACATAGGCTAAGAGGCTTTTCTTATGATTGGAATGAAGATATTTTTGGTTTTGGAAGAAAATATCATCGATATATATGAAAACTTCATGTTACTCAAGTGAATCAAGATAAATTCTACCAAATTATGGAGAATTTCAAGATTTTCATTGTTTTTAACTTATCGTGTCTACTATCTTTGATGACCAATGATGAATAGAAATTCAATTTTTTTTTCATTTTTACGTATTTTTTTTTAAAGAATTATTGGAATAAATATCAATGTTTACACTTTTTATTTAGAATTATATTTTTAGTAAAAGTAGTTTAAATAATAATAATAATAATAATAATAATAACAACAACAACAATAATAATAATAATAATAATAATAACAACAACAACAACAATAATAATGATAATAACAATAATAATAATAATAATAATAATGATAATAATAATAATAATAATAATAATAATAATAATAATAATAATAATAATAATAACAATAACAATAATGATAATAACAATAATATAATAATAATAATAATGATAATAATAATAGAAATAGAAATGATAATGATGATGATGATGAACAATAGCAAATATAATTTTTCAAAATAGTTTCAATAAATATAAATAATGATTTGTAACATTTGTACAAGACCAGACTTTTAGAAGAGAAGTGAATTTATTTGATAACCTCAATACTTTACTAGAATTTTCAAATTTTGGCACAGGGCCAGCAATTTTGGGGAGGAGTTAAGCTAATTACATCATCCCCAGTGCTCAACTGGTATTCATTTTACCAACCCCAAAAGGACGAAAGGTAAAGTTCACCTCAGCAGAATTTGAATTCAGAGTGTAAAGAGAGACCAAATCCCTGTAAGCAGTTTGCTCAGCATGTTAATGATTCTGCCAGCTTGCCACCTGACAAGAACTTGATATATCTTTATATATAAAAGTCAAGTTGTGTGTCTGTCTCCTACGATTTAGATTCCCAACTACTCCCACATTTTGCGGTGCAGTTTAACCAAAACCGGGTATCTTATAGTCGTGATTCATATCGAGCCCTTCTGGGTATTAGCATGCGTCTACGATTTAAAAAAAAATTTACCATAATTTTTTTCCATTTTAATGCATTTTTTCGCTATTATATAAGGGAAGTAACCCTCTAAAAATGTCTACGATGAGTCAACGATTTAAAAAAAAATTTACCATAATTTTTTTTCCATTTTTAATGCATTTTTTTGCTATTTTTTGGCTATAACTCTCTAAAAATGCTTATATAGTTATTTCCCTTAAAAACCCGAGCAACGCCGGGCGATACTGCTAGTTAACTCTAAATGGAAGAAATAGCAGATAACACTGAGTAACTTTTTTTTTGTCTTTGTTCAGTAAGTGTTATTTCCTATTTGCTTCTATCTAGAAACCAAAAAAAATTACTAACTACTCCCTTCAAACTTTGCTTTTGTGACCTGGACATCAATGTTTTGGCTACTAACCTATTTGTCATTACATTTCAGACAGATTCAGTGCTGAAGCAGAAATATCATTGTAGTAAATGTTCAGCTCAATAGCACAGATTTGCTTGTCATTTCTTTGACCTTAACCACTTGAGCATGTCTCTTAGTGACTGACGATATTTGCATCCCTGATCATGAGCAGGAGTAGTGGGAGAGCATCATAGCCATGTGTTTGAGAGAGATTCATTGGGGTTTGAATAAATGTAACAAAAGTAAAGTTTGAAGGAAATATTAGCCAATTTCCATACTTTCTAGGTGTAATCAAACAGGAAATAAACAGTTGCTACACAAGAACAAATATCGTGTTACACTGTAATAAATTTAAAATATCAAGAGACAGAACTGAGTATTGTAGATCATAAAATGAATGCCAGTCAAGTACTGAGGTAAATTAACCCTTTTGATAGCGACCCACTTGAGACAGCCCCTGGTTCTATGATACAGACTTCTTGCATTAAACCCTTTAGTGTTCGAATTACATGCAGGTGGCACGTAAAAAGCACCCACTACACTCACGGAGTGGTTGGCGTTAGGAAGGGCATCCAGCTGTAGAAACACTGCCAGATAAGACTGGAGCCTGGTGCAGCCTTCTGGCTTCCCAGATCCCCGGCCGAACCGTCCAACCCATGCCAGCATGGAGAACGGACGTTAAACGATGATGATGATGATGATGATGATTATTCTGCCAAAATTAATCCGTTTTTATCCACATTGTTTTGAACTAATCATGCATTATCTTGTAGCTATGAGATTTTGATGAGGTAGCTGTTTATTTTTAAAATGATATTGTAGGGTTGGTGTGAGAGACCAGATCTGGCCAGTTTGAACATAAAACAGGTAGAATACTTTTGGTCGGATATGGCCGGATTAAATGCTAAAGGGTTAATCTGAACTAGATTTTTAAAATTCCAAAATTTTCTGTTAATTTATGTTCCAAACACAAGCTTAAATAATAATTACAAAGTTACTTTAATAAATCCTAATTTGATTTTAAAATTAATTGAAACAATGACAGTTTATTTCTACAGTAATATGATAACAAAAGGGTTAAATCCTCTTCACATCTTCCCAAAAATGTGTCAGTGTTAGAAACCATTATGAGACTAGCCAAAGAGGGAGCCATTACTTAGTTTAGTGATTGCTAGATCTAACAGCTAAATCTCCTTCAATTCACACTTTATCATCGACAGAGAAAAAAAACAGAAAAGAAGAAATAAGTTGGGAATATATTTGACAATGTACTACCAGATACAGTGTATCTGTTGAAAGACAGAATGATTATCATTAGAATGCTTTTGACCATAAGACTGTTGATCAGAACACAGCATGGCTGAATGGTTAAAGAGTTTATTTCGCTGTCAGAAAGTCCTGGGCTCAATCCCAACCCCCGTATAATATTTTTTTTCTTTTACCATTGCTTTGAATTGATACAAGCCATGTGAGTGAATTTAGGCTGATGGAAACTGTGAGGAACTTCGTTGGATGTGTTGTACATACAGTTCAGAAGTTTGGTCTTTGGTTTTGCTTGAGGATTATCTTAATGGTTGACATATCTGTGGGATTCAGCTAAGTTAATTCAAATGAGCAGATACATCATTTGATTGAGAAGCTGAACACTTGGAAAACTTATTTCACTTGATCAGGAGATTACCTTGATCAAGACCTCATTAACTGCATTACAGACCCCTGGACAATGGAATACATCTTTATTTATTAGTAACAAGTCAGAGCAGATAACTACCCAATGCCTGTAACTTAAGATGATGCTGAGCTTGATAGAATTACCAGAACAATGGCAGTGGTGGTGGTGGTGGTGGTGGTGGTGATGGTGATGATGATTGTAGTGGTAGTGATGGTGGTGTTGGTAGTGGCAATGATGGCAGCAGTGGCAGCACTGGTAATGTTCACTATCATCATCATCATCATCATCATCATCAGTACCATCACAATCATTAATGAACTGGAACCAGTGTGTGTGTGTGTGTGTGTGTGTGCTTTTAGTGACAAAATAATCCCCCTAAGATACAATAATGATAATCACACATACACAGAAACACATACAAACACGCACAAACACACACACACACATTCACATACACACACACACACAAACACACACACACAAACACACACACACTCACACACAGGGATAAAAAAGTAACCATCACATCCAAAAGCATAAAACAGAAGAAAACCAAAATTAGATGCAAATATAAATTGTGTTATTAACAAATTAAACAATAAGCAAAAATTAATGCTTAAATTATATAAACATATTACATAAATTCTCTTTTTATATTACTTCTTTTTCTATTTTGGGATTGAAATGTGCTAATTACTTCATTTCCATCTTGTGTATAATTTATTCCAGTAGATTTTTATCTAGTCATTCTTTTTACAACAAAATTGATGTTTGCAGAAGTGTACTTAGAACTAACAGAGAAGAAACTGGTTTACAACCAAAGTTACAATGCCACTTCCTCTCTCTCCTCTTTTGAAAAGCAAGGGCCCAAAAGATATTTTATGTTCCTCCCTCTCTGTGATTGAACTTAAACGCTTATGTAAACTCTATTAAACTCTTTGATGGAGAAATTGTTGCTAATCATTGAATGATAGATAAATAGGTAGATAGATAAATAAATAAATAGATGAGATAGATAGATAGATAGATAGATAGATAGAGTGATAGAGAAAGAAAGAGAGAGAGAGAAATAGAGGCAGACAGACAGACTGATAGATAGATAGATAATTTCTTTATTGGCCACACAGGGCTTAACACAGAGGGGACAATTACAATGTAGAGTTTTTCTTTTCGAGGGGGGGGGGCGTAAAAAAAAAGACAGATAGATAGATAAAGTTGCTTGTATCAATATGGAATGAACAAATACTGGTACTTTCTAACAAAAATACCCTGTGATATTGATATATGATAGTATCTTTTAAAACTTTTCACAGGAAGGAAGGAAGGCAGAGCCCAAGATTCTTTACAGAGCCTCCTAGACTTGTAGTGGGGGGGGGGCATCCTCATATCAGAGACTTGTTCCAAATTCTTGCAACAGAATGAACTTCACTAAATGTCCCCAAGGTTACAGATAGTGGTGTTAAAAGGAGAGATGGATTAAAACTAATACTCAAGTATAATACAGGATTTGAACTCCAAAAGTAAAGTTCTGCAGCACATGCAACAAAGCATATGGTCATAGCCTAACATCCACACAGTTCCTCTACTGATCTGGACAATGCTCTGACTTCTTCTGTAACTATGACTTTTCTGCCAAAATACCAGTTCATGTCAGAGAGTGAACAAGCAAAAACAAAAACCTCCAAAAACAACAAAAGGAAAAAACAAAATTTGTAAAGCTTATTGTTTCCAAAAAAATGAATAATTAAAAAAATAATTTGGAAAAAATAAATCAAATAAGTATTCTTTCCTACTCTAGGCACAAGGCCCAAAATTTTGGGGGATGGGGCCAGTCAATTAGATTGACTCCAGTATACAGCTGGTAATTTATTGACCCCAAAAGAATGACCTCAGGACAAAGTCGACCTCAGTGGAATTTGAACTCAGAATGTAAAGACAGACGAAATACTGCTAAGCATTTCACCCAGCATGCTAACATATCTGCCACCTCACCACCTTATTTCAATACCACAGAATATATTATTTCATTACTACAGAATAATTTAGATTTCATCAAGAATCGAAGAATCCATCTTGACAGATTGGCCCTGAAAGGCCCTTTTTTATTTTGGCACAAGAGAAGCTATTTTCAGGAATGGGAAAGTTAGTTAAGTCATCCCATCCAAAAGTGTTCTCAACCGGTACTTTTTTTATTGACCCCAAAAGAATGAAAAGCAAAGTTGATCTCAGTGGCATTTGAACTCAGAATGTAAATGTAAACTAGAAGAAATACCACTAAGCATTTTGTCCAGTGCAGTAATGACTCTGCCAGCTCACTGCCTTTCACTCTGAGAGGATGAATGACAAAAAAGGATTTACTTTAGCAAATTTTGAACTCAGAGCACAGATCCTCAGAAAGGCACTATAAGGCATCCTACCAAAGCCTCTAATTCTACCAAAGCCAATTCATTTTATGCCAATGTCCACGTAGCATTTCATATCTTACAGGACTGAGGAAATTAGTTTGAGACACAGTACAAGGGTTGATAACTTTTACATTTATTTATTCCTTGTTTCACTCATTGGACTGCAGCTATGCCAGGACACCAGCGTGAAGAGTTTAGTTGAACTAATCAATCACAGTACTTATTTTTAAAGTCTGATACTTATTTTATTGGACTTTGTAACCAAACTACAAAATTACAGGACATAAACAAACCATCACCAGTTGTCAAGTAGGTGGGGAAAATAGAAGCACAAAGATACACATACACATTTAAACACCTTCCCTCTCATACACGCATTCTCATATATGTCAGGCTTTCATACAGTTTCCAACAACCAAGTTCATATGCAATGCATTAGTCAATCTGGAGCTTTTTAAGTGCCATGCAGTAGGATTGAACCTGAAACTATGTAGCTGCACAGTGAGCATCTTATCTAAACAGCCATGCCTACATTCAATTAAAATCTCTTGAAAGCAGTATTCAAGTCTGGCCATTCCACTCACTAAAGCCAGTAAAAATTAAAGAAATAGATTCTTTAGAAATATTTCTAAAATGTTACAAATAGGGAAAAAAAAGTGAAATTTTCCTTCAAAGTTTATTTTATTTGTTTTTGTGAGATACCCCTTATCTTGTCCGTTTTCATTTCTCCTCCTTTCCCTGCCACCATATTTGTCCCTCGTGTGTTTCATTTCTTTCTGAAATCATACTTCAAACAGTGCTATCATTATACCTCATTGGTTAGAAAGCAAAAAAACGAAGGCCCTCTTCCTTTAAAGCGAACCGAGTCATACTGTGCAATAAATAAATAAATAAATAAATGAATAAATAATAAATAAAACAGACATTCAAGGACATACATACATCTAATACTGCCACTAATAAATTGATAGCCACGAACATTCATGCATGATTTCGTCCTTTAATTTCACTGATATCTAATCAAAAATGAACATTCATGCATTTATAATGAGAGGTAATTTTTTTTACTCCTCACTCATCACTTTAGATTTCTCAGCTGCTAATTTTTCACTAAATCTTTAATCTATCGAGATGGATTCTTCGATTCTTGATGAAATCTAAATTATTCTGTAGTAATGAAATAATGTATATTTTATTTATTTTTTCCAAATTACTTTTTAATTATTTTTTTTCACCTTCTAGGAAGGTGATTAGAAACGATAAACTTTACAAATTTTGTTTTTTCAAACTTTTATTTTTTATTTTTTTGGTTTTCGTTTTTGTTTGTTCGCTCTCTGATATGAACTGGTATTTTGGTAGAAAAGTCATAGTTACAGAAGAAGTCAGAGCATTGTCCACTACTGGCATTAAATTTCTGTTCCTAGCCGAAGATTTTTCCAATTGCAGAAAGAAATAGCAGTGTTTATGTGCATTACCAATATTGTCAATCAAGTGAAACTAGAGAGAAATTGCTACTTGTTGTTGTAAGACGTTTGCAGTATAGAATTTTCTGCTGACCTTCTGCCATCTCTCTGGTCATTAAGTTGATGGAGAATGGTTTGAAAGCAACGGAGAGCATGTAATTGGAAGACTGAAAATAAAAAGTCACAAGAGTGGCATCTTTCAAGGAAATTAAGCACCAAGTCAATATATATCAACTTTCTTTCACTCGTCTACGAATCTAAAAGTCTGTATGTTCACATAAAAGGACATACACATGGAAAAATACTCCCACATGCAATTATTCAAAGACAGAAAATTACAGACACTCACATACACACATACACGCACACACACATTCACGCAGAGGCACTCACATACAAATACAATTATCACAAATAGTAAAAACACACACATGTACAATTACTCAGAAATACGAAGACATATGACTACACTCAAACACACATACATACATATGCATGCACCACACACACACACACAATGAGAAACAAGCATATACACACTCAGCCACATTCAAGTATATATATATCATCATCATCATCATCATCATCATCGTTTAACGTCCGTTCTCCATGCTAGCATGCGTTGGACGGTTCGACCGGGGTTCTGGGAAGCCAGAAGGCTGCACCAGGC
>NC_043010.1:9043972-9056472 GCF_006345805.1 Octopus sinensis | reverse complement strand
TGGTATTTATTTTATCGACCTAGAAAGGATGAAAGACAAAGTCAGCCTCGGCAGAATTTGAACTCAGAACATGCAGACAGATGAAATACCACTAAGCATTTCACCCAGCGTGCTAACGTTTCTGCCAGCTCGCCGCCTTAAAGGATTCATGTTCCACTAATTCACAGAGTACAAACACACACTCACACTCAATGAAACACAATTTACACGCAGATTAACATGCACACATATACACACAAAAATACATTCGATACATATACATACACACATACACACATATACATATATACATATACATACAAATACGCACATATACAAATTTATATGTATGTGCACACACGCATGTCGGAGGACATGCTTTTATTCATTTTAAAACATACTTGCAAGGTGGATATTTATTCATTGGTACACATACATATACACAAAAAGTGTTAAATTCATTATCTATCTGTCTATCTATCAATTTATCTATCTATCTATCTATCTATCTATCTATCTATCTATCTATCTATCTATCTATCTATCTACCTATCTATTTCTCTCTCTCTCTTTCTTTCTCTCTTTCTCTCTCTCTCTCTCTCTCTATATATATATATATATATATATATATAATGTCAGTGCCCCAGCATAGCCACAGCTACAAGGCTGAAAAATATAAAAGAATGAATATATATATATAGATATATATGTATGCGTATATATATATATATAATATATATATACATTTATATGTACATATGTATATATATACATACATTTATATGTATATATATATGTATATATATATATATATATATTATATATAATATATATATATATAATAATACATACACACACCACACATATATACATAAAATGTACATACTCACACATGCACACAGTTCAACATATTCATTTATGTAGCATACATTTATTCTCATACCAAACACATTTACACACGCATATTCAAACATACACACACAATATTAAATACAAATATTGTTCAGCACAACATGCATATATGCACATATTTTTACGTATACATTTATTTACACAATATATGTGCACACACTTAAGCACAAGGCACACTTGCCCCCCCCCACACACACACCCACACTCATATATTCTCATGTAAGTATACATCAAAATACAATTCTTAGACTTATAAAGATACTAGTGTGATCGCACGTACTTGTACATATGCCAGAACGGTCTTCTTTAATGAGCTGACACACATACAGACATGTTCGTGCATACATATTTGCTTGTGCACACGTGGCCAAGCCCATTCATAGGTAAACACAACGGACACACATACATATATATATATATATATATAAATATATATACATACGCAGGAGTGGCTGTGTGGTAAGTAGCTTGCTAACCAACCACATGATTCCCGGTTCAGTCCCACTGCATGGCATCTTGGGCAAGTGTCTTCTGCAATAGCCCCGGCCCGACCAATGCCTTGTGAGTGGATTTGGTAGACGGAAACTGAAAGAAGCCTGTCGTATATATGTATATATATATATATGTGTGTGTGTGTGTGTGTGTGTTTTGTGTGTGTGTTTGTTCCCCTAGCATTTCTTGACAACCGATGCTGGTGTGTTTACGTCCCCGTCACTTAGCGGTTCGGCAAAAGAGACCGATAGAATAAGTACTGGGCTTACAAAGGAGAAGTCCCGGGGTCGATTTGCTCGACTAAAGGCGGTGCTCCTGCATGGCCGCAGTCAAATGACTGAAACAAGTAAAAGAGTAATGAGAGAGAGTATGCACATATACACAGGCTAACACAACACATACACATTTATCACTGCACACACGCATGCATAAATACACGTATGCACAAGCATAGAAACATGCAGAAATGCATACAACACACACACACACACATATATTAAACCAGAATCTTCTCAAATATAGAGACACATACACACGCATCAAAATATTGATGCATGTGTGCACATGCACATGACAAAATATTGATATGTGCATACACAGTCACACACACACACACACACACACATACTCTTTTACTCTTTTACTTGTTTCAGTCATTTGACTGCTGCCATGCTGGAGCACCGCCTTTAGTCGAGCAGATCGACCCCGGGACATATTCTTTGTAAGTACTTATTCTATAGGTCTGTTTTGCTAAGTAACGGGGACATAAACACACCAGCATCGGTTGTCAAGCAATGCTAGGGGGACAAACACAGACACACAAACACACAAACACATACACACACACTTATATATATATATATACATACATATATACGACAGGCTTCTTTCAGTTTCCGTCTAATAAATCCACTCACAAGGCATTGGGCAGCCCGGGGCTATAGCAGAAGTCACTTGCCCAAGATGCCACGCAGTGGGACTGAACCCGGAACCATGTGGTTGGTTAGCAAGCTACTTACCACACAGCCACTCCTGTATGCATGAAAATATTAAAACACGTGTGAAACTAAAACAGACTTCCACTGCTAAAATTACACAAGCACACACAGGTATAAATGTGCACGCAAACATGTACACACCCACCTACACATACTAACACACACACACACACACACGCGCGCGCGCATGCACCCACACATACCTACATACACACACCTACATACACACTCATACTGACATACACTCTGCTGGCTGCTTATCGACCTCCACCAAATCAAATGAAACAAACACACACACACACAGATGTATGTGCGCACACATAGGCATACACACAAACACATAGACACAAGCACTCACATATAAACACACACACTATCACAAACACACACATGCATACATCAACAAACACATATATGAACACATATATGCACACTCATACACATGTACACACAACCTCATACATTCAAACAAGCTCATATGTACACATACATATTTCTTTATTACCCACAAGGGGCTAAACACAGAGGGGACAAACAAGGACAGACAAAGAGATTAAGTCGATTACATCGACCCCAGTGCGTAACTGGTACTTAATTTATCGACCCCGAAAGAATGAAAGGCAAAGTCGACCTCGGCAGAATTTGAACTCACAACGTAGCGCAGACGAAATACCGCTAAGCATTTCGCCCAGCATGCTAACGTTTCTGCCAGCTCGTCGCCTTGTACACATACAGCCACATATACACAAACATACACTCATACACACAAACAAGTACACACTTGTGCACGCATACACAAAGGCACACACACATAAATGTAGCAACACTCATACACTTACACATGCACAGCCACATACAGCTGCATATATATGCACACAGAGACAAATCTACATGTAAACATATGCACTCACTCATACACCTTCACATAAAGAAGCACAGAGAACCTCATGCATAAACAGATAATACACACACACAAGCAAGTACACATATACACATACACCCATACATATACAAACACATACATATGTACACAGCTTCTTAAACACTAGCATACATATATATTTCTTTACTACCCACAAGGGGCTAAACACAGAGTGGACAAACAAGGACAGACAAAGGGATTAAGTCGATTATATCGACCCCAGTGCGTAACTGGTACTTAATTTATCGACCCCGAAAGGATAAAAGGCAAAGTCGACCTCGGCGGAATTTGAACTCGGAACGTAATGACAGACGAAATACTGCTACGAATTTCGCCCGGCGTGCTAACGTTTCTACCAGCTCTCCGCCTACATATACGCATACACACATATCTCTACATGTAGACAAACACGCAATGTCATGCACACAAACAAGTACATTTATACACACACATACATATACACATCCGCCTACTGCCACACGTAAAAAGACACATGCACTCAATCTCACACACACAAAAATTACACATACTCTCACATATGCACACACATCTGTATGCACACACATCTATACACAACCTAATACACACAAGGAAATTCACATGAACACATACACCTATGCTTACAACATGTACACACAACCTCCTACACATAAACAAGCTCACATATACACATACACCTATACATACATATATACATACATACATACATACATACATACATACATACATATACATACATACACATACATACATACACATACATACACATACATACATACACATACATACATACATACACATACATACATACATACACATACATACATACACAAACATACATACACATACATACATACATACACATACATACATACATACATAAGCATGCACACAACCTCAACCACACAGATAAGTTCACGTATAAACACACACATACACCTATACGTACACAAGTAAACACACAAGCAATTTCACATGTAAACACACACATTCCTATATATACACAAGCACATTCACAACTTCCTACACACAAATAATCCCATATATAAACACACACACACACACTACATACATACACTACACACACACACACATGTACACACATGCAATAGAATAAATTGATAGATAAAAGTAGTCACACTTAATTTAATTACAGTGAATATAATTGATTCCAGGTACCAATTAGTTATATTAAAGTACATCACTAGTTCTTTAATTAGTTGACAATTTTAACAGGCAGTGAGGGTGGTGGTGGTGGGGGGGGGGGTAGAGGGAAGGTGTACAAGAGGAGAAAGGGGAGGAGGAAAAAGTGAACATAAATACATTTTTTTGCAAAAAAAATAAATAAATGCATTTTGAAAAAAAAATGTTTTTTTTTTTAAAAATGCAAAGAAAAAAAAAAACAAGAATTAAAGAAAAAGAATTAAAAGGAAACAAAGAAATTTTAAAATACTGAAAAGGAAAAAATATTATTTTTAAAAAGCACACAAAACATGCACAAGCACCGCTCAATCCCCTGCTCTCTCCTTTCTCATGCACCGCATTCTCGCTCTCACTGTTTCTGCACCTCACCTCTGCTGCACTCACCTTCCTTCCTCTCCCTGATGCTGCTTTCCCAACCATCATCCATACCTCTGCCTCAGCAAAAAAAAAATCCAAAAAAAACAACCCCACTGATGACAAAAAACGCCGAGCAAACAATTTGCCAACTTAATGATAACTTTATAAAAATTGATACAGTGAAGGGGAATGCTTTAATAAAAGAGCAAAAAACAAGCAATTGATTTATTAATAATATTTATAACAACAACAACAACCATATAACAACAATAATAATAATAATAATAATTATGATGATGATGATGATTGTGATTGTGATGAGCATGATGATATTAATAAAGAAATCAATTGTAACTTGCCATGAAAGCTAATGATTAATTTTTTCAAATAAAAAGTTCCACTTTTGAAAATTAATTTCTCTAGCCAGCAATGTGACCACTTGATTGGTGAACTGAATAAATATCAGTTTTTTTTTTTGTTTTTTTTTCACCCGTTATTTCTCATCAAACTGATATTTTCCCAAAACAAAATGGACAAATGAGGCACACACAGAACATACACAGATACAGATACATATACACACATACACACATACACACACAGCACACTCAGACACATCCACGAAGGAAAATATTTTTATTGTCAAATTGATGAATTTTTTATAATTCTCCTAGCTGTTGTTGTGTAGCCCCAAGTAAGCCCTGATTAAACAAACATGAGGGATTAATGCACATTCTAACCTGACTGTTCCATTTCTTTTCTCGAGTTTTTGTGAATCTAAGACTACTATATCATCTTATATGTCCTTCGTTTTTATTTTTAAGAGAGAAGGGTTAGTTCTGAGGGATATTTGGCTGCAATATTTTACAGTGTGTGCGGATATGTGGTTTGTTCATTGGTTCATAACAGAACATTTTATTGTCTTTATCATTATGAGTTCAAATCCTGTAAAGGCCAACTTTGCATTTCATCCTTCCACAGTTGGTAAAAAAAAGTACCGTTCAAATACTGGAATTGATACAATTGACTAACTTCTCCCATAAATTTGTGGCCTTGTTCCTGTTGCAGTTTTATTGTTACTGAGCTTGAGACCAGCTCTGATAATGACTGAGCAGATCCAAAACCAAAGACGTTCTTGCCAAACCCATTCTAACGCTGTATGTGGGATATAGGATTGCATTCTCCAATGTGTTCTTTTCTAAAATGTTGGGAGAGACTTAGCTGCTCTTTCTAGCAGTTTGATCTATCAAATAGAGGCCTCCATTCTTGTCTCTGCTGGTTCAGCAAGAACTTCGAGAAGGTATCTGACATTGATGTATGAGGGTTAAACTGAGGTATTTTATAGGTGCCCTACTTTGCTATAATTAGCTACCTCCCACCCATTTTAGGAATGCTTTCTTGTAGTTATATTCTTGAAAGAAATGAAGCTAACATGCTTTGTTCGATATAGAATGTCAGTGTGCACATACAACGGAGTATAAACATCTTGAAAGAAAAATCGGGCATAAAAGGCATCAGATGTGGTGAGCAAGAGAGAAGGCTGCACTGGTATGGTTATGTGATGCATATGGATGAGGACAGCTGCATAAAGAAGTGCTGATCTCTGTGGAGGGAACCTGTGGAAGAAGTAGAACCAGGAAACATAGGATGAGATGATGTAGCATGCTTTTCAGATATTGAGTGCTGCAGAGTTGAAAAGAGATCAAGACTTTTGACGATTTACTGCACTTGAGAAAACACAACAAGCCAAGTGAAATCATAGTCATAGGGGGACTTTTAATAAAAAAGGAACTCACCAGCAGAAGAAGGATCTTGTATTCTCCAACCTGTGTAAAAGCGACAGGAAAGCAACACAATTTACCAGTGAAAACTGACGATTTTCAAAAACAAAATATGGAGCTAAGGTCAAGTATGGCTTTCTCAACTGATAGCCATAATAATGATCCTTTCTACTATAACCATGAGGCCTGAAATTTGGTGGGTAGAGGCTAGTTCTTTACATCAACCCTAATGCTCAACTGTTACTTATTTTATTGACACCAAAATGACCAAAGGTAATGTCAACCTCAGCTGCATTGAACTCAGAATGTGTAGATGGACAAAATGCCACTAGGCATTTTGCCTGGTGCACTCACGATTCTGCCAGCAAATTTGAACTGGTATCAGTTCTTTACAGTGAACAAAAAAATATGCTACCTTGTATTAATGTTAGTGACTATTGCTTTAAACTTATCATCATCATCAACATCATCAACATCATCATTTCAGTTTCAGCTTTACATTATATCAACATGGGCAATTGTCTTCTACAAAGAGCCTTGAGCTGACAAATATTTCATACACGAATTGTTACATGGAAACTATGCAGAAGCATGCCTTATATGTTTATGTGTTTGTGTGTGTGTGTGTGTGTGCACACGCACATACACATGTGTATGTGTGTGTGCATGTGTGTATGTTTGTGCATATATGTATGTATCGCCATGTTGAATCGCTAGCTTCTGCACGCATTTTTTTCTCTCCTTGTTTCTCTCCGGGTTTCTTTTCTGTGTATCTTTCTGTTGAAGAGCGTAGGCTCGAAACGTAAAAGACTTTTTCTATTTCTATTCCTGAGCGCTATACTAATACAATTGTACCTGCCTTCGTCTTTTGTTTATTTTCATAAAGCTTCCCGTTATATGTATGCGTATGTGTGTGTGTTTGTGTGTGTGTCTGCTTACATTCCATAGTTTCACTTGTGTCTCTCTAACCAAAATAGCGATATAATGTTTACATTCCTTGCTAACATTAATGGTTGGTTAGCATAATGAAAACACATAGAATGCAAAATCCCATTCTTGCAAAACTGGTAAAAGTTCATGACACCAAGAAAATCTGGCTGTAAAATCATGTCTCAGATAAACACCCATTCAACTCATGCCAACATGCAAATACAGATATTAAATGAACAGGTGAGGAGCTGACAGTATTGTTAGAACATTGGTGAAACTTCGTTGCTGAACTGATCCTGAAGTTTTATGCTCTGCTTTCAAAATCCCATCAAGGTCAACTGGTCATCCTTTTGGATGCACTCGTTCAGTGTCTAGGCATTGCAGACTTGTGGAGCTTTGTTGAACAGCTGTTGATGTGTGTTGGACGGATCTGGCTATCTGCTGAGTCCATCGTGAGGATCACACTGCTGCCGTCTTTAGGTCGAGAGGGAAAGGAAGTTTTCCTCTGCCTGGTGGCTATAGTGAAAGAGGTAGTGTGGTGGACGAAGCTGAAAGGATTGAAGACAGATACTTTTCCCTTCAGTCAGAACCTCATCGACTTTTTTCAAGTTCCACTTGGAAAGGAAAATGAGGGTGGTTTAGCCCCTTGTGGGTAGTAAAGAAATAGGAAAATGAGGGCGGAGATGGAAGTACTGCTCCCCAATAATTTTGTTAACAGGTGGGTGAATGAGGTGAAAATGGCCGATGTGAATGGGCCTACTCTGAACATTCGCTTGAAGGCTGGAGTGGTTTAGAGGAAGAGGTGCCTGTCTGAGGTGATCTTGGTGGTCAGGGTGACCAGGATGTGTGGGGTGCTTTGGTTGGCCCTGGGTGGAACTCCACCAGTTGGGGATTTCAGTTGTTAGAACTTTCTGGTTAATTGTCCTTGTTATTTTATTGTTCACTTGATTTTTGTATTAAACCCCACATGTCCCTTGTTTTGCATTGCCCCTATTTGTGTTTGTGTTTGACCATTGTGGCCAATACAGAAATTATCATTATTATTATTATTATTATTATTATTATTATTATTATTATTATTATTATTATAATTAATCATCACTGAACTGGACAAAATGCTTAGTGGCATCTCTTCTAGTTCTTTACATTCTGAGCTCAAATTCTACTTCGCCTTTCATCCTTTTGGGGTCAGCAAAATGAGAACTAGTGGGAGCACTGTGGTCAATGTGATTGACCCCCCCCCCAATAAAATTGCTCGTCTTGTGTTCATTTCCCAAACATTTCAGACCTTGTGCCTGGCAAGCCGGCAAAACTTTCAGCATATTTGGCAAACTGCTTGGCGGCATTTTGTTCATCACATTTTGGGTTCAAATTCTACCATGGTTGACTTTGCATTTCATCCTTTTTGTTTGGTGTTCATACCATTTTTAGGAAGGGGAATGTCAATGACAACAGATGTTCCAATGTAGGTGCTTCCCTATTTGGTCATGTCTAGGCTTGTACTTGGTTATTGCAACTTTAGCGCATCCAGCCACGATGTTGGTCAATGATTTCAATACCATTATCACATAATCTACAGTTTTTGTCAACACCATTGTGGACAACGTTTGCTGTGAGTAGAGATTAATACTGAGATGCCATTATAAAACCTTCAGTTTCTGCCTTTCAACCTGAACTACACAATCACTGATGCATTCCTTCTTTATCTGAATCTGCTTCTTTTGTTTATTTGGGATATTGACCATGGAGTGGTTTCTCTTGCCATTTGTTTATAAGCTTTTTCAGGCCTTCTCTTTTAGCTTTTTGTTTGTTGCGTTTTGCTGCTTCAGTTGCTATTACAGCTTTGGCATTATCATTTACATCTAAGTCTAGTTCTCTTTTATACTTCTGTGCCTCTTTAATGACAAAAATGTAGCTTTTTGTTCCCTTCATGTTGATTTTCCAACTGCATCATCCAGTCGTAGTTGTCCTGGATGTATGAATTAACTCCTATTGTGGTGGTCTTCTAGGATAATTCTAGCTGGATGAGACCTCTACCACCCTCTTTTCAGGGAACATAGATTCTATGAACATCAACTTTTGGATGATACATCCTGTTTGCTGTCATTAGTTTTCTATTCCAGTTAATTTTATATTCCAGTTAATTATATTATAACTATTCTGTACTGGGACAGCAAGTGAATTAATGGCTTGAATTCTATTCTGGGAATTCAGTTCTGTTTTCATAATCAGTCTTATTCTCCCATAATATTCTTTCCTGATTTTTTTCCTTCATGGCACTGTGTTGGATCTCTTTCCCATAATTTATTCCCAGATATTCGTGTGCTCCATCTTGGTCGAATTCTTTGATAATACCGTTGTCATTTAGCATAATAGATGTAGAAATGAGTTTTCCCTGTCCAAAATGTTGCTTTGGTGCACTAATCCATTACTGCTACAGCTACTGCTGCTGCTGCTGCTGCTACTACTACTACTACTACTACTACTACCACTACCACTACTACTACTACTACCACTACCACTGCCACTACCACTGCCACTACTACTACTACTAATACTACTACTACTACCACTACCACTACTACTATTACTACCACCACTACTACTATTACTACCACTACCACCACCACTACTACTACTACCACCACTACTACTACTACTACTACCACTACCACCACCACTACTACTACTACTACTACTACTACTACTACCACTACCACTACCACCACCACTACTACTACTACTACTACTACTACTACTACTACTACTACTACTACTACCACTACCACTACTGCTGCTGCTACTACTACTACTACCACTACCACTGCTGCTGCTGCTACTACTACTACTACTATGATTATCATCATCATTATTATTGATGTTGCTATTGCTATTACTATGAGATGGGATTACCGAAATAGTATAGTCTAAATACCATGTGGTGTTTGGTTATTTCTTTATACGTTTGGATTTCTAATCCCAACATAGGTTGACTTTGAATCTCATGCTTTTGCTGTCTGAAGGCCAGTCACACTCTAAAATTGATTTAATCAACCATATTCTTTCCTCTAAAATGCACAGCCTTGTAACTAAAGGGAGAAAATTGACATAATAAATAGAGAGTATTAGGTGATAGTTAAGTTATAGTTCTTCACATACTGGGTTCAAAACCTGCTGTAACCAGCTTTGCCTTTCATCCATCAAGAGTCAATAAAATAAATTACTTATCAAGAAGTGAGGCTGATTCAAAATTTTATCTTTCCTCTGAATTGATTTCAATTTGAAAACTTGTAAACTAGCCTCTCCTTGCAAAATTTCAGACCCTTGCCTATGAAAGAAAGGATTATTAATATTACTATTGAGAGAGCAGTGCATGTTATTAAAGTGACACTTGGGTAAAATATATGAAGCCCATCATAATATAAGTATGCCCATCATAACTACCCGTCTGATAAGGGTATACCAGGCACATGCATCACAACCATATTGTACATGATATGGTGATCTCATATCAATATAAACAGTGCATGACCATGCAGGTGAGGCCCAGTTAGAATTTTCTTCAAGTTGAGTAGCTCATTCCGCTCAAAAGGTCTTTGAATAAGGATTTTTCAAGGACGTTGAGGTGAATTATCTAAACCCTAAAGAATTCCTCTCAACACATGGTTACGATGCTCCCTTACTACTTCTGCTCATGATCACAGATACTTATATCATCAGCCACCAAAGGACATGCTCAACTGGTTAAGGTCAAACAACTGACAAACAAATCTGTGGTATTGAGCAGAATATTTGTTGTAGCTCATCTTTTATACCAAGACAAAACAATGTACATGATGGCACTTCCAGTCAGTTAAGATCAGAAGCCATTAGAGCCACTGTATGGTACTGCTATTATTATTATTATTATTATTATTATTATTATTATTATTATTATCATTATCATTATCATTATTATTATTATTATTATTATTATTATTATTGAGTGAGAGAGCAGTTCATGCCATCAAAGTGACACTGGGGTAAAATATACGAAGCCCAATATACCCATCATGACTACCCGTCTGATAAAGGTACACCAGGCACATGCATCACAACCATATGTGCGCAACATGATGATCTCATATCAAGATAAACAGCACATGACTTGCAGGTGGGGCCCAGTTAGAATTTTCTTCAGGTTAGTAGCCCTCCCCTCAAACGGTCCCTGAATAAGGTTTTTTAAGGATTTGAAAGAACCACCCATGTTTCCAGAGGTGAACTATTCAAACCCCAAAAAGAATCCCTCCAACACATGGCTATGATGCTCCCCCACTACTTCTGCTCGTGATCAGAGATACACTATCGTCAGCCACTAAGGGACATGCTCAACTGGTTAAGGTCAAACAACTGACAGCAAATCTGTGGTATTGAGCAGAATATTTGCTGTAGCCCATCTTTTATACCAAGACAAAACAATGTACATGATAACACTTCCAATCAGTTAAGATCAGAAGCCATGAGAGCCACTGCCTGGTACTGCATCAGGGCATTTATTATTATTATTATTATTATATTATTATTATCATTATATTATTTTATTAAGATGGTGAGCTGGTAAAAATTGCTAGCATGGTGGGCAAAATGCTTAGTGGCATTTTGTCCAACTTTATGTTCTGAGTTCAAATTCCGTTGAGGTCAGCTTTGCCTTTCATCATTTCAGGGTTGATAAATTGAATACCAGTAAAACACTGGGGTCAATATAACTGACTAGTCCCCTCCCCCCGAATTTCAGATCTTGTACCTACAGTAGAAAAGATTATTATTATTATTATTATTATTATTATTATTAGATATAAAACATTCAAACATACAAATGTTCTGAGGATTAAATTTAAGAGGACTTTTGGTTTGTTTTGTATCTAGATTTGTGATGTGATATTTCAG
>NC_043010.1:9027158-9029658 GCF_006345805.1 Octopus sinensis | reverse complement strand
GCAACAATAAATTATTAGTAACGGTCCCTTACATTCTGAGATCAAATTTATCCAACGTTATTTTTTATCTTTTACTTGTTTCAGTCATTAGGCTGTGGTTATGTTGAGGCACCACCCTGAAGAATTTTTAGTTGAATGAATTAACCCTAGAGCTTCATCATCATCATCATCATCATCATCATCATCATCATCATCATCATCATCATTATAATCCTCATCATTTAATGTCCATTGTCCATACTGGCAATGGGTTTGACGGTTTGACCAGGGCAGGTAAGCTGGAAGGTTGCATCAGACACCAATCTAATTTGGCAGGGTTTTCTATGGCTGGATGCCTTTCCTAATGACAACCACTCTGAGAGTGAATTGGGTGCTTTTATGTGCCACCAGCATGGGTGCCATTTGTGCAACACCAGTATCTGCCACGACTGTGATTTTGTTCCGCTTAATGGGTCATATATTTTGTTAAGTGTGGTACTTATTCTATCAGTCTCTGTCTCAAACCGCTAAGTTACAGGAATGTAAACACACCAGCACCAGTTGTCAAGCAGTGGTGGGGGTCAAACACACACACATAGATCTATCTGTATATATATATACATATATAAATATATATATATTTATATATTTTTGTATGTGTGAATATGTATGTATGTTCCTGCTTCCATATTTCCTGAGCGCCTATTAATAATAATACTGTAATTGTTCCACTGTTGTTTTTTTTGTTTTCCCGTTTGGATTAAAATTATATATATGTATATATATATATATATATTATAATATAGATATATATATGTATATATATAAATATATGTATTCTATCTATCTATATATATATATATGTATATATATAAGTATATGTATATCTATATATATATATGTATATATATAAATATATGTATATCTATATCTATATATATACACAATGGGTTTATTTCAGTTTCTCTCTACCAAATCCACTCACACAGCTTTGGTCAACCCGAGGTTATAGTAGAAGAGACTTGCCCAAGGTGTCACACAATGGGACTGAACCCGAAGCCATGTTGGCTGGGAAGCAAGCATCTTAGAGAACAAGTTCAAGCAACAGTTTAAGTAATGGGTAGGCTGAATACTCTTGCCCCCCAAATTTGTGTTTTTCTATCAATGTTAGAAATCAATATCTATGCTATCTATGACAAAGAGTTTCGTAATGGGGCTAAAAATTATGATGGTAGCACGATATCTAATAAATTTTATCTAATGTTTGATCCCTCTCTAATAATTAAACAAAAATCAATGTCTCATGATTTTCTAGAAGGTCAAAGTTTGCAGTATAGCAGTTATAGTTAATTACATCAACTCCTCACGATTTTCACATCTACTTTTTCATGCTTGGATCAATTGGACAAAGGTCATTCGGGCAGATTCTGTATGACTTTAATACTTTTCTTGTTGTGTTCCACTTCTATTTGTTTCCTAGCATGATAATATTTTCTATTGACCAGACATGTTTTTGCAGACTATTGAGATTGAAGAAGGGCATACAGTCACAGAAAAGCGTAATAAACTTCAAGTTGCTTGGTCTAAATCAAACAATTTTAAGTCAAAATAATAATAATAATAATAATATAATAATAATAATAATATTAATATAATAATAATAATAATATAATAATAATAATAATATTAATAATAATAATAATAATAATAATAATAAAATAATAATAATAATAATAATATTAATAAAATAATTAATAATAATAATAATAATAATAATATAATAATAATAATAATAATAATAATAATAATAATAATAATATAATAATAATAATAATAATAATAATAATAATAATAATAATAATAATAATAATAATATAATAATAATAATAATAATAATATAATATAATAAAATAATAATAATAATAATAATAATAAAATAAAATAATAATAATAATAATTAATAATATAATGTGTGTGAGTGTGTGTGTGTGTGTATATATATATAACAAAAATAATAAATACGTCCTTATAAAGGCTAGCCAGGCTCATGGGCCTGGTTTCCCAGTTTCTATGGCGCATGTGTTCCCCAGCTGGATGGGACGCCAATCCATCGCAGTGTTACGCATTTTTGCCAGCTGAGTGGACTGGGGCAATGTGAAATGAAGTGTTTTGCTCAAGAACACAATGCGTCGCCTGGTCCAGGAATCAAAACCAAAATCTTACGATCATGATGCTGACACCCTAACCACCAAGCCACATGCCTCCACTATATATATATATATATATATATGCATAAGACAAATTATAGATAATGGTCATAACATATTTTCCTTTATTAGAGCAAATTTGGCTTACAGCTGTTTCCAGTGGTTATTATAGGTACATTACAGATAGGTTTACTCAATTGGTCTTACTATTGATAAGCTGAGAAAAATTGAATGACCTCAAAAGATTGAACAACCTAAAAACGATAATGCTACGTTCTTTCGTCAGAGCTATTTCTCTTTACATATATATATAT
>NC_043010.1:9019658-9022158 GCF_006345805.1 Octopus sinensis | reverse complement strand
ACCACCACACCATCACATCCCTAAACCTCTACTCTAAACTTTTAACAAAAACCTAAAATTGTAAAATCGTGTGTATATGTGTATGTGCTCATGTATATGTTGATATACGCATGTTTTCCTAGGTGCGTATACATGTGAGTGTTTTGCTGCTGCTGCTGTTGTTGTTGTTGTTGTTGTTTTTTTGCTGTGTCCATCGTCAATCTTATGTCATGAAATCTGAAACAGTAGAACAAGAACATTGACAGACATTATTCACCCAACTCTTCAGCACATCATGAACAGACACACTAGCATGTAAACACTCACTCTTATAGAGACATATACAATCTCACACACACTCACACACACATACACAGACATATAATGCCATATACACAGACACATAATGCCATATACACAGACACACTGACACACACACATACACACATACATGCACGCAGACATTTGGTCCAGTAACTACGGAACCAAATTTCCTGCTGTTTCCTGCTGCTTCCATCTTGATATAGCTAGGATAACACACACTTTAACTTCATCTTTGCATGTAAAGTGCAATTATTACCATAACTTAACAGATGTTTTAGCAGTAGGACACTATATTTGATGCATAATACACACACACACATACACACACACACACACACTCACATACACACACATGCACACATACATACACACACACACACTCACACACATTTAGACACATGAATTCACATAAACCAATGATAAAATCACTATGCTGATGCTCAGTCATCTAGAAATAGCAACCAAAGCCTCCTCAGATCATATCCTGCAGTCTTTTAAAAAAGGGGATACAAAGGATAATGTAGTCTTAGAGACACAGAGTCTGAATAAAAGATGGAATGGTCAGGGGTAGAATGCCCCTACCCTAATGAACCAAACACCTCAAGTTAGCTTGATCTGAGTAGATAGCACGTCATCGATTCATTTTATTCATTTCTCCCTCTCTTTCTCTGTTTGTATATGTATATATGTATGTATGTATGTGTTTATGTGTGCATGTATGCACACACACACACACACACACACATATATATATATATATATATATATATATATACATATATGTATGTATATATTTGTATATATATATATATATATACACATACATATATATATATACATATATACATATATATATATACACATATATATATATATATACATATATATATACATATATATATACACACACACATACACACACACATACATATTTATATATCATCATCATCATCATCATTTTTATAACAACCACTTTCCATGCTTTTATGAAACAGATGGAGTATTTTTAAGGCAGATTTTCTGCATCCTGATGCTCTCCCTGTCACCAACCCTCACCTAATTCCAAGTAAGGTAATATTTCCCCATGTCAGACATGTTCTTGCAGAAAATGACAAATGAATGCCACCACTCGTATGGTAATGACAATCCTTTAGAACATCACAAGATATCAAGATAAGGAGACAAAAAACCCACGGACTAAAAATATGTTGGTAATAAGCATATCTAAGTCACTTTGGGTAGTCTTTGCACTTATCAGGAACTTTCTCATATCTGGATCCCCAAGGGTCAGAGGGAAGACAAAACCAATGTATCTGAGAGAGGCAACTGTGGGCAGAAGGTACTAAGACAGCATAACATGCTAGACACAAAGGCTTAACTGAGCTCTTGCCCAATTTGTAGGTTTGATGGACAGCTACTGAGTCCTTGTTGAATTCTCCCTCCTTGACATATACTCTCTCTTTACTTGTTTCAGTCATTTCACTGCGGCCATGCTGGAGCACTGCCTTTAGCCGAGCAACTCGACCCCGGGACTTATTCTTTGTAAGCCCAGTACTTATTCTATCGGTCTCCTTATTGCCGAACCGCTAAGTGACGGGGACGTAAACACACCAGCATCGGTTGTCAAGCAATGCTAGGGGGACAAATACAGACACACAAACATATATATATATACATATATACGATGGGCTTCTTTCAGTTTCCGTCTACCAAATTCACTCACAAGGCATTGGTCAGCCCGGGGCTATAGCAGAAGACACTAGCCCAAGATGCCACGCAGTGGGACTGAACTCGGAACCATGTGGTTGGTTATCAAGCTACTTACCACACAGCCACTTCTGTGCCTATATATTGTCTTTTGTTTTGGCAGAGTGACCCAATATGTGTCGAGGTAAGTCCCTAGAGTAGCAGTATGATGGTTTAGTTGCTGATGATACAACCATGAAACAGATCGTATTAGTTTAGAATCCAAGGTGGATTGTATTGGATTGAATTGTCCATGTTCAACTCACTGCAGGATGAGGACTTCAGCATATTCTTTCCATCAACTATGTTCTGATGTGGAGCCTGTGAGTTTGAGCTTAATAGCATACTGGTTTGATGAGCCTATTCTTCCAAACTAGTTTGATTTTGCTTGGCAGAGGGATACAGTTTTTATACTCATACCCAGGAGTATTTAAGTTGAGTATATCGAATC
>NC_043010.1:9004658-9014658 GCF_006345805.1 Octopus sinensis | reverse complement strand
TTTCTATTTATCCACTTTCCATCTTTTCCATGTTCATGTTCTCCAAGTGGGTTACTCATAGTTGCATTGCATCTGTCTGGACCAAAAATACAAGCCCTACCGTGTCCAAGGAATCTCAATCACCTTAACATTAGATGGAATTCACCTTGTAATGCAACTTCCATCAAGTCATTCTTTGGTTTGAGGAGGATGCATTACACAGCCTCCAAGCTTTACCACCTCCTAAAGTACAGCCAGTCCTTCTGGTTTCTGGCTAAGAAAGTTTCCATCGGTTTTGTGGTGTCCTCCTTTTCTCCTCTTCTAAGTAATGATGGTTCTGCAAACAACACATCCATAGAGAAAGCCTCCACCTTCACAGCTTGCTTTGCATTCAGCTTCATACTACCCATCCTTGGCCAATCTCTTCTGCATCCTCTCCATCTATCCTAACAACTTACACTCACAAAAAGTGCAGAAATACCTCTAGAAACAAGCTCAACGGCCTGGCTTTATCCCTTCTGCTACACTTAACCAATGCACCCCAGAAGCTGTTCTTATACTCCCCAACTCTGCAATTTCTCATTCCCTATGGAAATATACCCTGACATTTGGAAGCATGCTTCAGTGTGTTTCATTCCAAAGAAAGGCAGCCCAGTAGCCCTTCCTACCATTACTACCTTATTGTTCTCGTTCCTAACATCTTGAAGTTAATGGAAACAGCCATTAACAACAACATTCTCATTCCCTTGAATTTCTGCCTCTCCTTTGTGACCAACAGCATGACTTTCACAGAATCAGATCCCTTGCGACCTACTCCCTTATGTTATTTACTATGGGCTCTTGCTTCAGAGAAGTTCACTGAAAACACTGTTGCTGCTCTAGACATTACCAAAGTCTTCATTCATGTCTGACATGGAAAATTTCAAAACAAAAACTTTCCACATATTGATTCCATCCATTTTTCATATTTTGGATTGGTTGCTTCCAATCAAATTCTGCCATTAAAGCTCATGTTGACAGAGCACTTACAGCCCAACTCACAATGAAATTCCGTGTTCCTCAGGGTCTAGTTCTGTCCCCTACTCTCTTCATCCTATACATCAACGATCTACTTGCCACCACTTCCAGCCAAGTCTACTCTTACACAGATGACAACACTTCATTCTTCCTTAAACCTTTTCTAACCATGTATTAGCCACTTACACTCTTGACATCACATGATAAACTTACATTAATTCCTTAAGCAGAAACCTCAGGAGCATTCTCTTGTGGGACCAAGCCAACCATACCACTTTTAATCACCAAAAGATTTCAATAACGACTCAAATCAAGAAAACATTAATACCACACTCCTTTTGAATGTGAGTGGCACTCAGATCGAACCCTTACAATCACTCCAGTTGACAGTTCTTATTCTCACCAAGGATTTCTCTAGGTAAAAGCCTATCTTTAACAGAGCTTGGGTTGTGTCCAAAAGATAGTCCTTCTCTTTAGGTCTAGAAGAAGTTTCAGCACCACAAGTGCTCCTGATACTCCACGAGGTTTGTGGGAAGACCACTTGAGATGTGGGAATACTGGTTTCATATCTAGGATGGTGTTGCTGCTATTCACACTGACGTCCAGGAGCACAGACAGACAAAGCTCAGCTGACTGGCATTCTATTTCTAATGGACACACTCTAGCCTCTGACCCACTGATATGCCGTGCTCTTTCTTTTTCCTGATTATTACTATAATCTTTACCCCTTGGTGTTGTCTGGTATTATGCCCTTCTCTACCCAGGCACTCTTAATACTCATCTCACTATCTTTCAAAATCTTTGGTGCTTCCAAACTTTCTCTTTCCCTACACTAACCTCTATGCCTAATTCTTCATCCCAAGATTATTGACCCTCTGGAATGTTCACTAGGTTTATAGCTTTCCTACTAGTTTTGACTAGCACCAGTTTGAATGGAACATTAAATGCACCAATCACACTGCTCTCAAAAGGTCCACAAGGACCACAAGCTCTGTCCCTCACTTCAAATACAAGTAAAAACAAAGAAAAACTCATACTGCTATCCAAACCTTTACTCTCCTTGTTTTATGCTGTTGTCCTCAGAAAGATGAAAGACCAAGCAGAGCTTGTTAGGAATTAGAACTCAGAATGTTACGGGCTGCAATTAAAAACCGGCATTATGTCCCACATTTTACTGATTCAACAAGACAATCTCTCTTTTACTTGTTTCAGTCATTTGACTGCGGCCGTGCTGGAGCACTGCCTTTAATCGAGCAACTCGACCCCGGGACTTATTCTTCGTAAGCCCAGTATTTATTCTATTGGTCTCTTTTGCCGAACCGCTAGGTGACGGGGACATAAACACACCAGCATCGGTTGTCAAGCAATGCTAGGGGGACAAACACAAACATATACGCACACACATATATACATATATATACATATATATACATATATATACATATATACATATATATACATATATACGACAGGCTTCTTTCAGTTTCCGTCTACCAAATCCACTCACAAGGCTTTGGTCGGCCCGAGGCTGTAGTAGAAGACACTTACCCAAGGTGCCACGCAGTGGGATTGAACCTGGAACCATGTGGTTAGTAAACAAGCTACTTACCACACAGCCACTCCTGCGCCTCTTTTTTAGTGAAACGTAAGCTCTGATACTCTATTTTACAGGTGGAAACCAGAAATCCAATCAGAAAGAGCCAGAGCTGAAGTCCAATTTATTTTTTCTGACACTATTACCGTCAACTGTTATCTATTCTTCGGTAGTTTTATATGAATGAATGTTCAGTCAGAGAGATAATCAATTCGGACTTTTCTCCGGAGAACTCCCCCACCCTAGGGAATACGATAGTGCCTGACTTCTTCCCTCTAACTGAGATTAGCATATATAAATGCATGCAAAAAACACATATATACAAATACAACATCTATACACACATGTATACATGGACATACATCCTCGAAGGAATGCATTCATATACATATGTATACACATCATCCAATGTGGAAAAAGAAATGGAACAAAAATTCACGATACCATATGCTGGAATATGATCTTGTATAATATCATATATCAGCTATGTGTACATGTATACGTGATTGCACATAAACATATGAATATATATTAATATATATAGATATATGTATACACACACCTATATTGATATATATCAATATATGTAAATATGTATGCATATAAATATACATACATACATATATATATATATATATATATATATATTAATATATATATATATATATATACATATATATATATATCATATATATATATATATCTATATATATATATATATATATGTGTGTATGTATATAAATATATGCATATATATACACACATATACATGCATGCATATATACATACATACACACATACACACATACACACATGCATGTATATATACATACATACGCATGCAGATAGAAATATAGATGCATATATATTCATATATGTATGTATACATGAATGTACATATTGATCTTCAGCCGTACTTTTATTGATCACCCACCCCCTACTGTGACACCAATTATCTCTCCTTTGCACCCCACCATACATCCCCCCCTCCTCATACCGAGCATTTGCCTCTCTCTTTTCCTCATTCACTCCTGTAACCTACCCAACAGCATATCATCTCCATTTCGTCTTCCTATTTTCTGTAACATCCATCGTTTGTATTCTGCTGCTCTGAACAATCAGACATCCTCTACTCCCCAACTCATTTTCCTGGCGTCTCTGTTGTCCCAGCCCACACCTTTCTCATTTCTACCCAACTCTTCTTACCTTGAAGGGCCACTCTGACACATTATCACTTATATCACTTACCTGCTTCATTCCTCCACACCACCATCTCTTCTAAAATATAAGTGGCCATGTTGTACCTCTACAGCAACAAACTCTGACCTTTTTTTTTTTACTCTCATATTTTACTCCTCTCAACTCTTTACTCTCTTAACATCAAGCTGCTAAATCCTACTCATGGTTCATAGTCTAGTAAGCTGCAGGGCATTCTCACAAGTGCTAGTACCAAAAAAAAAAAAACAGCTCCCAGTACAAGCAGTAAAGTGGTTGGCATTTGGTAAAGCATTAGGTAGGACATCTAACCATAGAAACCATGCCATAGCACACACCAGAGCACTATGCAGTTATTGAGCTGATTAGATCCTTGTAAAACTGTCCAACTCATTCCAGTATGGAATCATCATCATCATCATCATCATCATCGTTTAACGTTCGTTCGCTTTCCATGCTTGCATGGGTTGGACGATTTTGACTGAAGACTGGTGAACCAGATGGCTACACCAAGCTCCAATCTGATCGGGCAGAGTTTCTACAGCTGGATGCCCTTCCTAATGCCAACCATCATCAATATTTCTAGACTTTCCTTGTCTCATCTTCAGGTTGCTGTGATGTTGTCATATGTTGCTGCCTTTGTAAGCAGAACCAATGACGTTGGTGCAGACATTATCACCAGAATGAAAATATGCTGTGCTTGAGAAGACCTGTTGAGTCAAGTGACATCATAGTCATGGCCAGCGACACGTAAAAAGCACCATTCAAGAGCAACCAATGCCAGTACCTGTGGCACATAAAAAGTACCATTCAACCGTGGTTGATGCTGTGTCGCCTAACTGGCTCATATGTTGGTGGCACATAAAAAGCACCATTCGAGTATGGTTGATGCTAGTGCACCTTAAAAAGCTTTGATCAACTGAGATTATTCAAGGAATTTGGAAACAAAAACTGCCTTTAGATGTCTATACAAATTACATTCTTCATTTATTGAAAATTTCTTCTCTTCGTAAGAAGAATAAAGAAATGTCTTGTGAGAACTGTAGTCGACTCCAAATACAAATAAAGATAATCCCAAGAATCAAGGATTCTCTAAAACAGCCATGTCATTTAGGAAAAGACAATCTCATTTTCTAGAGAAAAGAGGGCAACTAGAATAAGGAATATTTATGCTTAAAATAAGTGAAAATAAACTAAGAGATTTAGCAAACAGTGATTTATATATATATATATATATAATATATATATATATATATACAAACAAACACACACACATCATTATAATGATCATCAACATTATTATCAACATTATCATCATCATCAGCAGCAGCAGCATCACCAACATCATCATCAATTAAACATTCGTGTTTCATGTTGCCCCAGGTTGGATGGATTCATAGGCACATTGTGTTCCTGTGTCTGGCTAGGCATGGCTTCTAAGGTGGTTTGCCCTTTCTAACACCAAACACTTTGTAGTGATATGTATGTATGTATATATATACACACACACACACACACATATATATATATGTATGTATGTATATATGTATGTATGTATATATATATATATATATATATATATATTCTATTTTTACTTGTTTCAGTCGTTAGACTGTGGCCATGCTGGCACGCCGCCTTCAGGAATTTTAGTCAAACTAATCAACCCCAGTACTAATTTTCTATTTAAGCCTCGTAGTTATTCTATCAGTCTCTTTTGCTGAACTGCTAAGTTACAGGGCCATGAACACACCAACACCGGTTGTCAAGCAGTGGTGTGGGAACAAACACATATACAAACACATACACACATATAGATATATTCATATATATACGACAGGGTTCTTCCAGCTTCTGTCTACTAAATCCTCTCACAAATTTTTTTCAACCCAAGGCTATAGTAGAAGACACTTGCCCAAAGTGCCACGCAGTGAGACTGAACCCGGAACCATGTGGTTGGGAAGCAAGCTTCTTACCACTCAGCCATGTCTGTGCCTTATATATATATATATATATATATATATATATATATATAGTCAATAATAAAAGGGTAAAATTAATTAATTATTAGTTAATTTTACCAAGTAGTGTTCAGTATGTAAAAAGACCATTTACGGTATATTTAAAACTTTACGTTATATAATTAGGGTTCAGTAAAAAAATTTTACTTTACCACACACCTTATAGTAGAAGAAATAGCTAAAATTTTTTGGCTGCTATTTCTAAAAGTTCGGTGTGTGGTAAAGTAAAATTTTTTTACAGAACCCTAATTATATAACGTATATATATATATATATAATCATATTTCCTTACATATGCATGTTCAAATGTTTATCTACATACCCACAATAGGATATAAGATGGAGTGGAGATAGGTAAGATGAAATTGCTTCTTGTAGTCAAGGATCCCTTAAAAACAATACTCTTCAGTTTTATTACAACTGGGCAATACCAGATTCAAATTGCATTCTCATCAAAATTACGTTCCTTCCTCCAGGGACACGGTGGAATATCATCTATGGAATTTGAACTGGTGACTCACCAGTCAGGTGGGCAGTAATCTATCCCCTTGGATATTATCGCTAAGTGGCACATATTGACATTCAGATCCGTTTCTCATTAAACCTCACACACACAGCCATGTATATGTACACACACACACACACACACACACACATATATACTTTCCCGCTTTCACACGCATGCATACACACAGGTGTTTGGTCAGAGTTAATAATGAATGTATTTGTTCAAGGATATCACTGCGTCCTCATTGGTATAAATTCCCCCCCGTTTGATGATAAATGATGTGTATACAAGACATCCATCCACACACATGGTTACAAATTCTAATGAAGCCCTTATAGCATTGATTTCAATCTCAATCTGCTCAATATCGCCATGACACATCACTGAACTGTAGAAAGCAGTTATCAATACTAAACTGAAATAATGTTCCTTGAATGCATCTGTGTAGAGCAGGTTATATACTCACAACGGTGATCAATCCATTATTGTTTGTGGACAAAAAGATAATCTTCTTTTGTTTGCCTACAAATAGAGATATTGGACTGAGATTTATGATTATTTTTATTTTTATTTTGTTTTTTTTATTGTTCTGAGGCTTTGAGGAAAGAAAGAAAAAAAGAAAGAGAAACCGAAAGTGAAAGTTAGAGAGATACAAGAGAGAGAGTTGAGAAGGTGAGATCCTATTGTGATTAGCTGGACATAATTGGTGGACACCAAAAGTTGTAAACATTAATATAACTCACCACTAAGCTGTCATGGAAAAGCCATGGAATTAGAGGTGTGAAAAATCTGTTTATTCTTTACATTACTTTCACAATGAACATTGCTTGCTGTGACTGCTGGGTGTTGTATCTCCCATCTGCTCACCACATCACACCCTGCTAAAGCTTAATACCTTTGCTTGCTCCCTCTCTCTCATTTTCTCTCTCTCTCTCTCTGTCCTCTCTCTCTCTCTCTCTCTCTTCTCTCTCTCTCTCTCTCTCTCTCTCTCTCTCTCTTCTCTCTCTCTCTCTCTCTCTGTATCCTATGATCAGTGGCTTTTTACACTGACACAAGAGTTTTTCATCAACATCATTGTTACTACCACAATGCATAGTAATGATTACATCAACACAGAAAACATAAAGTGATGAGAGAGAGAGAAAGAGAGAGAGAGAGAGAGAGAAAGAGAGAGAGAGAGAGAGAGAAGAGTTCACTGAATCGACCATGGCATATGAGTGGTATGTAGGGGATCATGGCTTAATGCTTGGAGTGTTACACTCATGCTCATAAGATTGTGGGTTCAATTCCTGGACCAGGCAATGTGTTGTGTGTTCTTGAGCTGACAAAAATGAGTAATCCTGTGATGGACTGGTATCCCATCCAGGGGAAGAAAATATATGTCAAAGAATCTAGGAAACTGACCCTAAGGATTTATAGCTCAGGGAGTACCTTTCTTCCTTTTTTATATGATTGGTACTTATTTTTTCAACACATGGCTAATGAAACAACACCTACTACCTATTGCAGAAACATACACCAAGCATAGAAGCACACACACATGCATGCACGCACACACACACACACACACACCACACACACACACACACAAATATATATTTCCCGCTTTCACACGCATGCATACACACACAGTGTTTGGTCAGAGTTATAAAATGAATGTATTTGTTCAAGGATATCACTGCGTCCTCATTGTATAAATTCCCCCCCGTTTGATGATAAATGATGTGTATACAAGACATCCATCCACACACATGGTTACAAATTCTAATGAAGCCCTTATAGCATTGATTTCAATCTCAATCTGCTCAATATCGCCATGACACATCACTGAACTGTAGAAAGCAGTTATCAATACTAAACTGAAATAATGTTCCTTGAATGCATCTGTGTAGAGCAGGTTATATACTCACAACGGTGATCAATCCATTATTGTTTGTGGACAAAAAGATAATCTTCTTTTGTTTGCCTACAAATAGAGATATTGGACTGAGATTTATGATTATTTTTATTTTTATTTTGTTTTCTTTATTGTTCTGAGGCTTTGAGGAAAGAAAGAAAAAAAGAAAGATAAACCGAAAGTGAAAGTTAGAGAGATACAAGAGAGAGAGTGAGAAGGTGAGATCCTATTGTGATTAGCTGGACATAATTGGTGGACACCAAAAGTTGTAAACATTAATATAACTCACCACTAAGCTGTCATGGAAAAGCCATGGAATTAGAGGTGTGAAAAATCTGTTTATTCTTTACATTACTTTCACAATGACCATTGCTTGCTGTGACTGCGGTGTTGTATCTCCCATCTGCTCACCACATCACACCCTGCTAAAGCTTATACCTTTGCTTGCTCCCTCTCTCTCATTTTCTCTCTCTCTCTCTGTCTCTCTTCTTCTCTCTTCTCTCTCTCTCTCTCTCTACTCTCTCTCTCCTCTCTCTCTCTCTCTTGTATCCTATGATCAGTGGCTTTTTACCACTGAACTCTCAGTTTCTTTTTTTTCATCAACATCATTGTTACTACCACAATGCATAGTAATGATTACTATCAAAAGAAAACATTTAAAGTGATGAGAGAGAGAAAACGAGCAGAGAGAAAGAGAGAGAGAGAGAGAGAAAAGAGAGGAGAAAGAGAGAGAGAGAGAAGGAGAGGGAGAGAGAGAAGAGTTCACTGAATCGACCATGGCATATGAGTGGTATGTAGGGGATCATGGCTTAATGCTTGGAGTGTTACACTCATGCTCATAAGATTGTGGGTTCAATTCCTGGACCAGGCAATGTGTTGTGTGTTCTTGAGCTGACAAAAATGAGTAATCCTGTGATGGACTGGTATCCCATCCAGGGGAAGAAAAATATGTCAAAGAATCTAGGAAACCCTAACCCTAAGGATTTATAGCTCAGGGAGTACCTTTCTTCCTTTTTTATATGATTGGTACTTATTTTTTCAACACATGGCTAATGAAACAACACCTACTACCTATTGCAGAAACATACACACAAGCATAGAAGCACACACACATGCATGCACGCACACACACACACACACACACACACACACACACACACTTGCATACAAACCCTTTGTGTGGTCATTTGTCCTGCTTGGAATAGCAACGAAATTCCCTCATCACACAGTTCTGTCTTAAAGCAGAAGGAACACATTAGATGGTGATATACAAGAAGACAGAACAATCAAGGCTTGAATGTCTTTGATATAACAGACTTGCTTACCAAGAACTGATATAGAATGAAACAACAACAACAATAACAACAGCAATAGCAACAATATCACATTCCAGTATAGTTATTTAAAGTCTATCACTGAAGGTGATGGTAGTATTAATTCTTTTTATATGTTCAATGACTTACAGTATAAAGCTAAATACTGTAGTGCATTTAGTCTGATGCTCAACCAATTTTATCATTGATTTCTTACTTAAGATGAAGGCACATGGCCAAGTGGTTAAATCATTGCAGTCACAATCAAAAGATCGCGGTTTCAATTTGTGGACCAAGTAGTGCACTCTAATTATTTTCTGGGGTAAAAGACTTAACTTGTCATTGCTTCCTTTGATGCAGCTATAAAAGTGTGACCCTACCATGGACTGGCCAGTAGAAGAATTGTCTCAATCTTGGGCATTTATTGGCCGTGAAAACTGAGTAACCAGCCCTTAGAAG
>NC_043010.1:8954658-8999658 GCF_006345805.1 Octopus sinensis | reverse complement strand
ATATATTATATATATGTGTATATATATACATATATATATATATACATATATATATATGTATGTAAATATATATATATATATATATATATATATATAATATAATGTATGTATGTATGTATGTATGTATGTATGTATGTATGTATGTATATATATATAAGAGACTTGCAGAATAAATATAAGGCGTAAGAATAAAAGTAAGCACAGAGATCGATTTGTTCAAATAAAAATCTTCAAAGCAGTGCCCCTCCATGGCCATAGTCTAATGACTGAAACAGGTAAAAGATAAAACATACACACAACAGGGTTCCATACAGTTTCCATCTACCAAATTCACTCACAAGGCATCGGTTGATCCAGAGCATGCCCAAGGTGCCATGCAGTGGGACTGAAACCAAAATCCTAAAATCACATGGTTGTAATGTAAGCTTCTTTATCACACTGACATGCTTACATCATTCAAGATGGTTGCTCCAGTAAGGGTACAGTTCAATAACTAGACCAAGTAAAATATTAAATAAATAACAAATATAAGCAATCATTTCCTAATTGATATAATACTTCATTTAAATAATATCTGTGTGGTAAGTAGCTTGTTTACCAACCACATGGTTCTGGGTTCAGTCCCACTGCGTGGCACCTTGGGCAAGTGTCTTCTACTATATATATATATGAAGTGAAAATTTCATTGGAAATTTCATTGGAAATTTAACTGCTATTTCTAGCAAGTTGAGTAACTATATAGAGGCTCCTTCTGTGTTGTGTAGATAGGCAAGAGCAAAGAGCTTTACTCATAATTTATTTCTCCAAGTAATTGAAGTGCTTAAGTCTTCCATGATACAGAATAAATATTTGATGGGACAGCATCCTAATAAACAGATTTTGTTTTCTCCAGTTCATAAAAAATTTGGAAATAATTATTATTTAAATGAAATATTATGTCAATTAGGAAATGATTGTTTATATTTGTTATTTATTTAACATTTTACTTGGTTTATTTATTCCCTTGTGGCCTTACTGGGGCAACCATCTTAAATGATTTTGGTGAATGGAATCGATCTTAATAGTACTTCTGTGTTTGCTACTTAGCTCCATTTACTGAAGTTATAGGCAGACACAAACAAAGAGCACCAATTTGTAAGCAGTGTTGGTGCAAGAATAAATAGACACTTGCAAACACACACTCATGCACACACTTACACACACCCATACACACACATGCACGCATAAATGTATATGCATGTGTGTGTAACGAAATTCTGTTCACAAAGCATTGATCAATGGAAATTTTACTAGATGCATTACAAGGCACTTACCTCAGTTACCATGAGGAAGAACTGAACCTGGACCCCTGTGGTTGCAAAACAAACCTCTTAACCATATTGGCCATGCTCATGTCTCTGGAGCATTTCTACTAAACTATAGGGTAGACACAAAAGTTACTCAACATGTGTATTCATCATTATTTTACCTATTTTATATAATTTTAGAAAAATTGAAGCATATCTTTGACTGAATTTATTTTGTGCCTGAGTTTTGGCCTGCCCTGTATATCATAAAATGTTTGCCAACTAGCCAAAAGTCTTGGTTGGTAGACATCGTCCCTCATCTGATTTGATGCCATTACTTGGTCACTTTGGTTCCTTTAGAAGATCCCCTCTACTCTGTTGACAGCATTTAGGCCTGGTTTGTAGTTTGAATACACCTAACCCACTCCTACCCAACAGTCTCACAGGTCTTGTAAAATGTCATAGGGAAACATTAATCTTGCTTGGAATCAGGTGAGGGTTGATGATAGAAAATGTATCTCTTTCTACTTCAACAAATTCTATCTGAGTCGTGCAAGCATGGAAAAGTAAACACTAAAGCAATAATGATGATGACAATGACAATAACGACGGCAAAGACAACAACGACAATGACAACAATGATGATGATGATGGTGATGATATATGATGATGATGAGGATGATAATGATGATGATATATGATTATGATGATGATGATGATGATGATGATGATGATGATGATGATGATGATGATGACGATGATGATGATGATGATGACGACGATGATGATGATGATGATGATGATAATGATGACGACGATGGCGATGATGATGAGGAGGAGGATGATGACGATGATGATGGTGATGATGATGATGAGGAGGAGGGGAGGAGGAGGGGGATGACGATGATGATGACATATCACCCATTGTCATCAACAAACACTCATATAACACTCACATGCACTTATTATCTTGTGATGTATTACCATCTGCACACTCATCGTTGTGCATATCACACATGTGTAAACATCATCTGGTGCATCATACATGTGCACTGCCATAATTTGGTAGATTACCACTCATGCACTTTCAAAATCAGCATATCATACATATATGTGTGTGTGTGTGTGTGTGTGTACCAGCCAATGAGGTCATACAACTTACTAGAAATAGCAACAAAGTATCTCTCAAGTCATACCATACCATCTTAAAATGGCAAAATGAAAAGAACGCAATAGATAACATGGTACAGACATATTATTTTTGAAGAGATGGAATGATCATGGCTATAATACATTTGATCATAAGTAAGTTTAGTCAGGCCTGACAAGAGATAATATGTTGACAAAAACAGCCACATCAATTTTTACCACTTAGTTCATCAGTATGGTTACAGCTTCTTAGATTTTAATGCAAAAGTGTTTCCCATGCATCGTCGTGCAATCGTCTGATCTTATTGCAGTTATCTCTCTGCTTGTTGATTTTAGATTTTAAACATCCCTCAAGGGAGATCTTGTTTACTAATAACTTGGATAATCCCGGTTTATCGAAGTTTCTCCAACTCACAATAATTCTGTTATTGGGTCCTTAATTGTAATTAACAGAAACAAAACTGAATATTAGTAAAAACAGAACCCAAAGAAATAACAAAATGCTGAATAAAATGTCAAACATTTGAAAGACACAGCATTTAAGATAAATTTAAAACAAGAACTTTGTCTTTCATTATAATGGCAATTTTATTTCTAAAGGAAGAGAACAAGTTTTAAAGCCTCTGAAAGGATAATTTGTTAATTCATTTCTCTCTCTCTCTCTCTCTCTCTCTCTCTCTCTCTCTCTCTCTCTCTCTCTCTCTCTCTCTCTCTCTCTCTCTCTCTCTCTCTCTCTCTCTCTCTCTCTCCCTCTCTCTCTCTTTGTTTTTGTTTAACTTTAATAAAAATAAAACTATTGTCATCTTCTAATTTCTGTTTTCTATTTTAATACTTTAATTCTTGTAAAAGTTTTATCTTTGTAAATTACAATTTCATCATTTCTTTACCTTTCTTTTTTTTCCTTTTCCTTTTACTTTTCCATTACATTTCAATCAATTTTATTTCATGACAAGAAGAACATATAAATAAAAATTAAGTAATGTAAATACAGGAAAAAAAAATACAAGTAAAAAAAACATCCATTTTAGGGACGAAACATTCAGTTTAATTGTAAAAAACAAAGATACCAAAAAATTTAATTAGTGGAACACTTGTATGTTTTATCTATGTCTGCCGGTATGTGAGTAAGTTTACATTTGTGGCTTTTCTCTCTATTTAATTTAGGCAAATGCTGTCGAAATCAAATGTAGAGTTTCTGTTCTCCTTCCATGTGACAATTAATCAGCTTTTTCTCAGTTCCAGCACACATTCCAAACAAACGGTAGTTGGTAGCAAAGTAGAGTCCACTATTCTTTCTCTCTCTCTTTTATTGACTTGGCATCGCAGAAGCAAACGACACAACGCTGCTGCCATATAACTGCAGCAGTAATGCAATGGCTCAAACAAAAGAATACACATCTTCTCTGGAAACACACAGCAAAAACAATTCAACTTTACCTTTTCTTTCTTTCCTCCTTTCCTTCTTTCTTTCTTTCTTTCTTTCTTTCTTTCTATATCTTTCTGTCTATCTAAACTCTCACTTTTTCAATTACACTGTCCCTTTTCTTCTTCTTCTAAAACTTCATCTTTTCTTTCTCTTTCTCTGGATGGCACATCTTCCCTTTCATATCTTTATCTTTTTCTCTTAGTCTACTTTTACTTTCTTTTTCTTCTTCCCTGTTTCTATCTTCCACTCTTTCCAATTGTTTATTCCCAACTTTCCTTCACTTTCATTCCCTGGCTATAGTACACACTGCTTCTATCGCACGGCCTTTCTTCCTTATTGCCACTATCTCTCATCCAACCATCTTCTCTACCTGAACATCTCACCATATATCTTCTTAGCAAATCATCCTACATTTCCCAACCCCCCACTTTCTCTATCTATCTATCTATCTATCTATCTATCTATCTATCTATCTATCTATCTATCTACCTATCTGTTCTGTCTGTCTGTCTATCTATCTATCTATCTATCTATCTATCTATCTATCTATCTATCTATCTATTTACCTATCTGTTCTGTCTGTCTATCTATCTATCTATCTATCTATCTATCTATCTATCTATCTATCTATCTATCTATCTATCTACCTATCTGTTCTGTCTGTCTATCTATCTATCTATCTATCTATCTATCTATCTATCTATCTATCTATCTATCTATCTATCTATCTATCTATTTATCTATCTATCTATCTACCTATCTGTTCTGTCTGTCTATCTATCTATCTATCTATCTATCTATCTATCTATCTATCTATCTATCTATCTATCTATCTATCTATCTATCTATCTACCTATCTATCTATCTATCTATCTATCTATCTGTTCTGTCTGTCTATCTATCTATCTATCTATCTGTTCTGTCTGTCTATCTATCTATCTATCTATCTATCTATCTATCTATCTATCTACCTCACTCTTTCTCTCTACTTTGACACTGTCTCTATGCTCCTTTTTCTTCTTCCACCTTCTTTCATCTTAAATATGTTATTTTCTTTATTAGAAAGAAACAAAGAGTTCATTTCCCATCAAATTTTATCCTCAATTTTTATTTTAGATTACTATCTAGAAATATACACCAATTTCTATGAATATCCCAACTTCCAATATATTCCAGTTTTAAATAAGTAACATTTTCAATTGTATACCAGTTGCAAATGTCATTTTCAAATATAAAACTATCACATACATACATACATACATACATACATACATACGTGCACGCATACATAAATACATAAATACATACATAAATACATACGTGCATGTATACGTAAATACATACAAACATTCATACATACATTCATACATTCATACACACATTCATACATACAATCATAATTCATACACGCATACATACATACATGCATGCATATATATATATACATGTATGCATGCATACACAAATGTATATGTCTATTACATATATATGTACGTATCATTTTCAATTATGTACCTTTGGAACTTTGTATACCACTCTCATATGTTTAACATTTTCAAATCTATATCATTTACAAATGTATGTTAAATATCATTTTTTTTAGAAATTATATACTATTTGCAAAAGCTTAACAGTTTTACAATTTGAAAAATGTTTATCTTTTGAAATCATAACTTATAGGAAAGGATAATATTTCCAGTTATTGGAGAGCGACAATACTCCAGATGCGATGTTTGTGTACATAGACTTTTCTGCATGTATGATTATGTGTGTGTGTGTGTGTGTGTGTGTGTGTGTAAATGCATACATACTCGCTGATGTCATTAGCAGAGGTATACAGCATGAAAATGAAAGTGAGGATCTACCAAAGCTAATGCTGGACAGAGGTTCCTGGTAAAGCATTGTAAAAGAGATCTCAGTTATGGCCACTTGAAGAAAAATATACATACATACATGTATATACATACAAACATATACACACACACACACACACATGCATGCATACATACATACATGATGATGGCCATCCACTCGTGACCAAGGAAGACCATTGCCGACCTTCAGGAACATTGTGCACTCTAGGACTAACTTATATTTTGCATTTGCAGCTCTGTTGGTGGCTAATGAGCCCTACTCTTGACAGGCATACACGACTGCAAACATTGCAGACCAAGCTTTTCCCATTCACTATACGAGCCGTGCGCTTTCGTACAGCTCGCTTAAGTTCTTCATGCTGGATACGTGCTCTCTCAAAAGTGTCGATCCCCTCCTTAACCTGCTTCCTCCATCTGTGGCGATGACAGGCATTGTTCTCCCAGTCAGTGTCCTGCATATCAAAGGCCTTTAACGAGAACTTGACATACATACATACATACATACATGCATACATACATACATACATACATACATACATACATACATACATACATGCATGCATGCAGTGTTCATTAAATACCTTTACAATTTGAAAAATTGAGTAAAAAATGAAAAATAAGGATAACTCAGGAAAGTTTATTGGAGAAGGTAAACAAATAAATGTAGTTGTATAAGAAATATCGCAACACTACTACATGGGTTCCAATGATTGCTCGCAACACCAAGACTCAATAGAATGTGAAAGTTGTACAGATAATTTATGAACACCCTGCATACATGTACGTGTGTGTATGTCTGTCTGTCTGTCTGTATGTATGTATGTATGTATGTATGTATGTATGTATGTGTGCATGTATGTATGTACAGAGAGAAAGAGAGAGAGAAAGAGAAAGAAAGAGGGAGGGAGAGCAAGATATATAATTAGATAGATAGATAGATAGATAGATAGATAGATAGATGGATAGATAGATAGATAGAAGATAGATAGATAGATAGATAGATGGATGGATGGATGGATGGATGGATGGATGGATGGATGGATGGATGGATGGATAGATAGATAGATAGATAGATAGACAGACAGACAGACAGACAGACAGACAGACAGACAGATAGATAGATAGATAGATAGATAGAGACAGATAGATAGATGGATGGATGGATGGATGGATGGATAGATAGATAGATAGATAGATAGATAGATAGATAGATAGATAGATAGATAGATAGATAGATGGATAGATATAGACATGCAGTTACATATATGTGTAAGTATATATGCACAAAATGCTGTATTCAGCTTAGCTGGGTCTTGTTAATACCTAAAATATGCAATCACATTAATCTATTGTATTTTGAATGAGCTATTTAAAGAAAAATTTGCTGACAAAATTCAGTTGGTATGACAATGTTGATTCACTCAGAATTATTGTGAAAAACCAAATCAGAAGATGGCTCAATTTGAGATACATAAAAGTGTGCGATAAATAAACAAATGTAGAATGAAAGAAATTATTCTTGCAATTTTGGTATTTTCTAGGAAAACATATTTTTAGATAAAAAAAAAAAAATTATGAAATACTTTAAAGAAATTATTTTACTCAACAGTAAATTTTTTCCAATGTCTCTTGAAGTAGATTGTAGTGTTTATGTAGTGTTCTTTTCTACTTGGAATTTAAAAGAACAAATGTTTGAAAATGTTAGAAAGACTTTGACCTTCTCTTTAAAAATTTCAGATACCTAGGCCTACAAACTGGAATATATATATTTCTATATATAATAAGAAAACCTGGATAATGCCATTAGTTAAGAAAGAAAAGAAAATTATATTCATATATATATATAGGCACAGGAGTGGCTGTGTGGTAAGTAGCTTGCTAACCAACCACATGGTTCCGGGTTCAGTCCCACTGCATGGCATCTTGGGCAAGTGTCTTCTGCTATAGCCCCGGGCCGACCAATGCCTTGTGAGTGGATTTGGTAGACGGAAACTGAAAGAAGCCTGTCGTATATATGTATATATATATATGTATGTGTGTTGTGTTTGTGTGTCTGGGTTTGTCCCCCTAGCATTGCTTGACAACCGATGCTGGTGTGTTTACGTCGCCGTCACTTAGCGGTTCGGCAAAAGAGACCGATAGAATAAGTACTGGGCTTACAAAGAATAAGCCCCGGGGTCGAGTTGCTCGACTAAAGGAGGTGCTCCAGCATGGCCGCAGTCAAATGACTGAAACAAGTAAAAGAGTAAAAGAATATATATATGCACACACACATTCACTCTTACCACTGCCCACACACATCTCTCTCTCTCTATATATATATATATGTATGTGTGCGTGTGTATATATGTATATGTATGTGTGCATGTGTATATATGTATATGTATGTATGTACGTACGTACGTACGTATGTATGTATGTATGTATGTATGTACTTATGTATATATGTATGTATATATGAGTGGATGATGTATATATGATTTTATATTTGAGGAAGTATATAAGTTTTAGAATGCATATTTGCATGCATGTTTTTCTTTCCTGCAATTCTGTAAAGATTACATTTAATAAGTTACATAGGTTGGTTGCAGATTTTTGATATGTAATCAGTTGATGTAACAGATCACTGCTGAAAACTTGCTTGTGGTAAAAAAGCATGTTTGCTAAGGTATGTATTGCATTTCATGTGCTCCAGGTGAAAACTGCATTGAGGAGAGTACAAAAGCGACCCAAAGTTAAATATCATCATCATCGTTATCATCATAATTATTACCATCCCATCACAATCGTCATCTGCATCTTCATTATCATGGTCTTTGTTGTTGTCATTATCATCATTGCTATCATCATCATCATCGTTGGAAATTATGTCTTGCTTGCACATTTCCATTTCTAACATTTTTCAAATGACTGGAGATCCTTTCTATCAATAACCACTTTACAGAATATATAGGATATGTTTCAGTAAGACACCAGCACTAGAGAGGAAGCCTTGTCCATGGCTAGGCTAAAGAGAGCTCTCTACTCTATATTGATTTTGGTTGGTTACTAATCACTTTACAAAGCATAATGAGTACTTTGTTTTGTGTCACTAGCAACAAATGATTGTCATATACCTATTTCTTTACTACCCACAAGGGGCTAAACACAGAGAGGACAAACAAGGACAGACAAACGGATTACGCTGATTACATCGACCCCAGTGCATAACTGGTACTTAATTTATCAACCCCGAAAAGATGAAAGGGAAAGTCGACCTTGACAAAATTTGAACTCAGAACGTAGTGGTGGACGAAATACCACAAAGCATTTCGCCTGGCATGCTAACGTTTCGGCCAGCTAACCACCTTATGTCATATACCTAATGAGAAGAAAGTGGAGGTGCATGGTTTAGTGGTTAGGGTGTTGAATTCATGGTTGTAAGATTGTGGTTTCAATTCCTGGATTGGGCAAAGCATCGTGTTCTTGAGCAAAACACTTCATTTCACATTGCTACTGTCCACTCAGCTGACAAAAATGAGTAATCCTGTGATGGACCAGCATCCAATCCAGGTGGGGAATATATACACCTGAGTCTATATGACTCGGTAAGGAACTTTATTTACTAGCTAATGAGAAGGAAAAAGATGGAGGTCAAAGAGGACCAGAATGATAGATATATGATGGGAGTGAGAGTGTGATAAAGGTGGGTGTAAGGGGGGAAATAAACAGAGAGAATGATAGACAGCTTGCAGATGATTATTGGTAAGGAGGAAGGAGACAAAGTGATAGAAGATCGAGTACCGGAAGTGAGAGAATGATTGAGGAGAGAATAAGTGTATGATGGAGAAGAAGGCAAAAGGATTAGAGAGAGAGAGAGAGGAAGGAGTAAAGTGAGAAAGAATGATGGAGAGCATTGAAGATCAGAGAAGTAGAGACAGTAGAAGAGTTTGATGTCAATAATGAATGATAGAGGAAACGGTAATGGGAGAGAGGAACTGATAGTTAGCAATAAAGAAAGGGTAATGGTAAGAGGGAGATAGTATGTAAACAGATCTAACAAGGGGTTCCGTCACTCATTATACGAACAGATGAAGAAATACACGAAGACTTATAAGTAAAAAAAAAATGATCAGAAGAAACCCAGATGTTGTTATAATACAACCTAAACTCCATCACGAACCATAAACAGCGCCATAATCTTTATAGCTATTTTTCCATACTTACATGAGTTAAATGGGTTCTCTCCAGCACAACACATGGCCATAAATGTCAGCCCTTGCGGCATATTCTTCATGATCCATAGCCACTTCAGATCAGTGTTGTGATGGGGCATTTGTGTGTATATGTGTATGTCTGCATCCCTCTGCGTGCGTGAGTGTGTGAATGTAATCATAACAAGAGAAATATTCTAAATGGTGCATTAGGATACTATAAGTTAATTAGACCAAGCATATATATATTATATATATATATATATATATATATATGCTTAGTCTAATTAACTTATTTTATTTTCTAGATGGTGATAAAAGGTGGTTTTTTGTAATTCTTATATAATATATATACTATATTTTGTGAATTTGATTTAGTATTTCAAAATTGAATTTTTCCTTGTAAGTTAGGAATAATATTCCCTGAAATAATATATATATATATATATATATACATATATATATATATATATATATATATATATATATATATATATATATATATATATATATATGCAGGTATGTATTAATATATATATATATATAAACACATACATATATACATATATACATATATATATGTGTATACACACACATATATATATAAATAAAGAATACACTGTGAGACTGAATCTGTGAGAGTGAACATGGTTGCACAGTGATCTTCTTAAACAAACAGCCATGCCTACCCCTAAAATAATAATCCTCATGCTAGGTGGGATTTGAACCCACACATTCTGGATTAGAAATAGAGTGCACTAAACCTTGAACTACAGGTGTGAGTAAACCATAAAAAAAAGGCGCAGGAGTGGCTGTGTGGTAAGTAGCTTGCTTACCAACCACATGGTTCCGGGTTCAGTCCCACTGTGTGGCACCTTGGGCAAGTGTCTTCTGCTATAGCCCCGGGCCGACCAATGCCTTGTGAGTGGATTTGGTAGATGGAAACTGAAAGAAGCCTGTAGTATATATGTATATATATGTGTGTGTGTGTGTTTGTGTGTCTGTGTGTGTTTGTGTGTCTGTGTTTGTCCCCCTAGCATTGCTTGACAACCGATGCTGGTGTGTTTATGTCCCCATCACTTAGCGGTTCAGCAAAAAGAGACCAATAGAATAAGTACTGGGCTTACAAAGAATAAGTCCCAGGGTTGAGTTGCTCGATTAAAGGCGGTGCTTCAGCATGGCCGCAGTCAAATGAGTGAAACAAGTAAAAGAGTAAAAGAGTAAAGAGTAAACATGACAGAAATAAAATGGAATTATATGAACTGAGGAGAGACGGGGGCTATATATAAATCTATACTTATGTGGAAGTAGCGTGAATCTTTGGGTTTTATGGAAGTCTGTTGATAAAGCGTCCGTTATCTAAATTTAATTACGATCAACAGTTTAAACATGGATTATTTAATATAAAATGTCTGGAGCAATTACTCTAGTGACAGTATATTTGTTAATCATATGTGTTTGATTCAGTTATAAGGCGAGTGGTTTTAATGCTAACTCATTATATCAGTATGGGTCTGAGTAATGTATCTTTCATGGCCTTAAGATTTAGGTTCAAACTTGAAAGGAAGGAACCTGTATTTTAAAAGAAAAGACAAAAGGAGTGCAAAAAATTGGTTGCAATTGATAGCAAGTACACAAACGCATTACACACAGAAACAACACACACACACACACACACACACACACACACACATACACATGTGTATATACACTGATATGTGTGTGTATATATATATATATATATAGATAGATAGATAGATAGATAGATAGATAGATAGATAGATAGATAGATAGATAGATAGATAGATAGATAGATAGCTCGATAGATATAGATAGATAGATAAATGGATGGATATACATCCATACATATGTATAAATATGAACACTTAAGTTTCTCTCTCTCTCTCTCTCTCTCTCTCTCTCTCTATATATATATATATATATATATATATATATATATCTATCTATCTATCTATCTATCTATCTATCTATCTATCTCTCCTCTCTCTCTCTCTATATATATATATATATATGAGAGAGAGAGAGAGAGATATACAGACATACATATATACATATACATGTATATATATTTATACACACATCTATATATACATGCATGCATACATACATATATACATATATTATCAGTGGGTCATCAATAAGTCAGGAAGAAAGTTCACTTTAAATGAATTTCAAGTATATTCCTAGTTATGGCATATAATATTCTGACCAGTTACATGACATAGCCAAGAATATGATATATATATATATATATTTATGGGTTTGTATACATACATGGACACATGGACACTTAGAAACGCAAAAATGATAGAAATAAAAAGGAGAATAGGAGAAAATGAAAGAAAAGTAGAGAGAGAGAGAGAGAAATCTATCTATACAGCCTGCACAAATGTTAAGACATGTTCTTTTCCTAAAAGGTTGTAGTTAACCTCTCTCAGGCAACCACTAATGCATTTTTGTGGGTGTAGGAAATAGATTTATATCATGACTTACTTTGATGAAAGACTCTGTGATTTTAAAAGAGACATTTCTTGTGATTGTACATTCGGTTCGCTTGGCAGTTATGACAGATAGCAATTTGGGGAACATTTTCAAGAATGACAGCATGGTCCATGGCATTTAATAATAGTGGCAGTGGCTTAAACATAGTCCAGGTTTTCTACTGATTGTGATTTCATACGGTTCCGAACAGTTGTCTTCTTTTAAGGTTAAGGGATTGATATATGTATACATGTGTTTGTATGTGTGTGTAAGAGAGAGAGAGAGACAGAGAAACAGAGAGAGAGAGAAACAGAGAGAGAGGTGGGTATATTTACCAAAACTACTGTAAATACAGTGTAAACTTCAAATGTTGTAAAGTATTTTGGAGCGGAAATACAGACAGAAGAATTGCAGTTGTTCTTATTAGAACTGCCATTATTGCAGGGATTACTGGTGCCATTGACAGTGGTGGTGGTGGTGGTGGTGGTGGTGGTGGTGGTGGTGGTGGTGGTGGTTGTGGTGGTGGTTGTGGTGGTGGTAACATTGTTGCTCTTGTTATTGTTGTGGGTGTTTAGTCTCACCTCAACCTTGAATGAGCAAACATATAACTAAAGATATTCCAACCATGACCATCCTGCTTTTTTCCTATGTTGAGAAAGCCAAAGACCACATTACCCAATGTGTCCTTCTTAAGATGGCTGGATATGATATAAAAGAGATTCAGCTGCTATTTCTAGCAAAAGGAAAACACCCTCATAATATATACATGCATTTTTATACCGTTAACCTTTTATGTTTTACATATTTCAATCACTGGACAATGGCCCATGCTGGAGCATCTTCAAGAGTTTAGTCAAACAAATTGACCACAATTCTTATTTTTTTTAAGTTTCAGAACAATTCTGTTTGTCTCTTACCAAAACCACTGAATTACCTGAATGTGAACAAACCAACACCTACTGTTAATTGGTTAAGGCACTCATACACACACATACACACACACAAACATATATACACACACACACATACATACATACATACATACATACATACATACATACATATATATAACAATTTGATTCAATTCTGTGCTACTTCATAGAATTGTTTCACAGGCCCCTAATGGGAGCTCAATTCTTTCATGCTTCAGTCGTTCTAGAAACCTGAAGGAGTTGGGCTCCCATTAGGGGCTTGCAAATCTTGAAGTAGCACTGAAGTGAATCAGACTGTTTTAAATAATACATGCAATTTCTATTAAATGTGCTGAGTGCTCTTTTTTTACGTTTGTCCACTCACTCATGTATACATATACATATACATATATATATATATATATATATATATATATATATATAGCCAAGTACTCTTCAGGCCAAGGATACCTTGGTTAGATTAAAGGCTACGTTGTAGCAAGGGAGGAACATGTTAACATAAAAATTCTGACTGAATCCTCTTTGTATCAACATGTACCTCTTTGCGACATATATCATCATCATCATCATCATCATCGTTTAACGTCCGTTCTCCATGCTAACATGGGTTGGACGGTTCGACCGGGGCTCTGGGAAGCCAGAAGGCTGCACCAGGCTCCAGTCAGATCTGGCAGTGTTTCTACGGCTGGATGCCCTTCCTAACGCCAACCACTCCGTGAGTGTAGTGGGTGCTTTTTACATGCCACCATATATATAAATTTTTTTCGTAATGGGATAAAAATCCAAGGCTGTGTAGATTTTAGAACTTTTATAGATAGAAGGTCTTACAGCTGTTTCCAGGATATTTATTATATCCCTTCATCGGAGACAGTGTGAGAGGATGGTTAAGCAATAGTTAATTTAGATAAGATATAAAATAGAGAGTGAGGTGGAAGAAAATAGATGTGAGATATGTAGAGATATTGCATTTCTAGATCCATATTTTTAAGTAGAATGGTATGCATATAATATTCCAATACCTTATGAGTAAAATCCAATAGTACTTAAAATTGGTCATTCCAAGTATAGAGTTTATACACAGTGTCTTTGAATCAAGGGTTTTATTTTTATGTATATATAAGTAATTATTTGAATTTTGGGTATATGCCTATTAGGTTACAGCATAATTTTCAGTGAATCTACATCAGGAATTCTGCAGTGTTCATTTACTTTGTAATTAATGAGGGAAACAGAAAATGGGTTTGGTGCAAATCTTTATTCAACGTGATAATCATTTCAACCCATCCTGCAATCTGTAGTGGGATATCTTTTTATTCCAAACACCCGAGGTGACACAGGCTGCACTGATTGATGCAACACAACTAGAGACACAATATATTACCTGTAAGGAACAGATGCAGGATGGGTCAAGACAATTACCACATTGAGTGGCTGTGTGGTAAGTAGCTTGCTAACCAACCACATGGTTCCAGGTTCAATCCCACTGCGTGGCATCTTGGGCAAGTGTCTTCTGCTATAGCCCCGGCCCGACCAATGCCTTGTGAGTGGATTTGGTAGACGGAAACTGAAAGAAGCCTGTCATATATATATGTATATATATGTGTGTGTTTGTGTCTGTGTTTGTCCCCCTAGCATTGCTTGACAACCGATGCTGGTGTGTTTACGTCCCCGTCACTTAGCGGTTCAGCAAAAGAGACCGATAGAATAAGTACTGGGCTTACAAAGAATAAGTCTCGGGGTCGATTTGCTCGACTAATAGGCAGTGCTCCAGCATGGCCGCAGTCAAATGACTGAAACAAGTAAAAGAGTAAGAGAGAATATATATACACAGCTGGCTTGCACACAATTTCTGCCGACTAAATTCACTCGCAAGGCATTGGTCAACTTGGGGCTCTAGTAGAAGACATTTGCCCAAGTGGCTGAACCGGTTGGGACTGAACCCCAAACCACATGGTTGCAAAGCAAGCTTCTTAACCACACAGTTTTGCCTGCTCCAACATGTCTGTGTGTAAGTACTTTCATGTATATGCATGAATGTATGTATGTATGTATGTATGTATGTATGTATGTATGTATGTATGTATGTATGTATGTATGTATATGTATGTATGCTTGTAAGTAAGAGATGAGTGTATGTTTGCAGTGAGGAGATAGGGATATATATATATTATATATATATATATATATATATATATATATATGTATATATATAGAGTGTTGTATACTGTCAACTTAACATGACAGTCCTGTAAGGGAATTACACCACTGCTGTTTACCCTAGGAAGCATCGACGCTTCCTGTCGGCCTTGTGACACTTTTCCTGTGTCCTTGGTGTTGGGGGTGTTTGTCTCCCCTTCGTAAATATATAAGGACACAGGAAATGTGTCGAAGCTGACAGGAAGCGTCGATGCTTCCTAGGGCTAAACAGCGGTGGTGTAATCCCCTACTGTCACGTTAGATTGACAGTATACAACCACTCTATCGCTCCACCACTGTACATATCTCTATGAGATATTTAGAAATTTAATATTTCTGATATATATATATATATATATATATATATATATATATATATATATACCTGTGGCTAACATACTTTTAAAATATCTGAGAACTATAAATTATATTAGAGATATAAATAAGAGGAATAGCCACCAATGTGGATTCCTAATATCCTATAAGAAGATGCTAAATCGCCTTACCACAAAGAATATGTTCACAAGAACGTATGCAAGCAAGAGAAATTCTGGCATTTGCTAAAATTTCTGAGAACCTATTTTTTGTGGCAAGGTGATTTGGCGTCTTCTTCTAGCATATTAGGAATCTACCTTGGCGGCTATTCCTCTTATATATGTCTATGTGTGTGTGTTTGCATTTATGTTCATGTACATTACTGCATTTGTGCGTGAGTGCATGCATATATTAGTTTTTGTCTTTGAGTGCTTAGATATATATACTCTTTATTCTTTTACTTGTTTCAGTCATTTGACTGCGGCCATGCTGGAGCAACGCCTTTAGTCAAGCAAATCGACCCCGGGACTTATTCCTTGTAAGCCCAGTACTTATTCTATCGGTCCCTTTTGCCAAACCGCTAAGTGACGTAAACACACCAGCATCGGTTGTCAAGCAATGCTAGGGGGACAAACACAGACACACAAACGTATATACGACAGGCTTCTTTCAGTTTCCGTCTACCAAATCCACTCACAAGGCTTTAGTCGGCCCGAAGCTATAGTAGAAGACACTTGCCCAAGGTGCTACGCAGTGGGACTGAACCCGGAACAATGTGGTTGGTAAGCAAGCTACTTACCACACAGCCACTCCTACGCCTATATATGTGCATATATGGTTTTTTTTAATGAATATATTTACACACAACTACGTACACCATGTACAAACATATGTCAAATATAGACTTACTTGATAGCTTTCTCATTTTATTCAAACTAATTTTCCAAATTTCTTGATGAAAAATTCACAAGGAATATTTCGATCTGGTTTGCGAAAGGAGAACAGAGTGGGGAGATGGAATATCTTCGAAATGAATTTGTAATCTTCTATCACTTTAGTTATGTTTAAAGAAATTGTAATAGTGTCAACATTTAACATTTTTATACTTTTGTGAATGTGTATGCATGCATGTGGATATGTGTTCTTACATATACACACACATATATGTTCATATATATATATATATATATATATAATATATGTATTTATGTATGCTAAATATATATATATAGGATATATATATATATATGTATATAATACATATATATATATGTATGTATCTATTGATATATATATATATATATATCTATATATATATATATATATATCGTATATATATACATATATATATGTATATATATATATATATATATATATATATATATTGTGTGTGTGTATATATATATATATATATTATATATATATATATGAGAGAGAGAACAGGAGAGATAGGTATATACATATATATAGTTACCTATATCAGAAACACTCACTTATGCACACTTACACAAGCTCACACATATATGCATCCTCACATACACTCATATATATATATATATATATATATATATATATACATCATTACAAGAAGTTTAAGAGAGAGAGAGAGAGAGAGAGAAAGGAGGGGAGGGAGAGAGAGAAAGGGAAAGAGAGATAGAACGAGATGAAGGAATTTGTTTTCTGGTTCGATATATGCTCTCTGGGCGACTTAATATCAAGTGTTACTGCCAGAGCAGAACATCAATCATACGTAAATTTATTTAGCAAAGAGAAGTTTTGGCACCATGGGCATTAGTGATGATCATTAGTTTTACTGTCTTCATTTGTTTGCAACCTATCACGGCCTCTCTGTCAAAGATCATACCATCAACTCTGTGATAGACTTACCAATTTCCTTGAAAGGTTGGGCGGCGGCACAGGAAAATTTTTATTTTCTTATATTTTTGTATTTTTTTTTTCATTTGGTTTTAATTCCTCACTCAAGTTTTTGTTTTCTTTGTTTCATTTTGCACTGTTTGTTTTGTTTCAGACACACAGACACACAGCATATCATATCTTATTACATCTTGCTGAATGTTTCCCTCTTCATCTTCTTTTTATCTTCCTCCAGCCACCCACCCCTCCCCCCTCCCTTTGCCTTCTTTATTCTATTCTGCTTTGCGTTTTGCTTGTTTTTTTTTGTTTCTTTTCTCTTTTTTTTTTTGTTCCTGACTGATGTTTCATCTTTTGGAGCCTTTCTAATGTAATAGATATATATTAAAATGCATTAAAACAGTGTGTGCATCAGTGCACTTGAATCATGCATGCATGTGTGTAAGCATACTATCTTTCTCTTTAAATACATACATGCCTACATGCATGTAGATATATATACATATATATATATATAATATATATATATATATATGATATAAATATATATATATATATATATATATATATATATATATATATATATATATTATATAAATATTATATATATATATACACAAATATATATATATATATATATATATTATAATATATATATATATATTATATATTATATATATATATATATATATATATATATATATATGTATGATATGCATACACATGAATGTATATATATATGTATACATATTATATATAAATAAATATATTTATATATATATAGTTATGTATCTATATATATATATAATATATATATAATATATATATATATATGTATGTGTGTGTATGTATACACACACACATACACGCATTTATAAATCAGTATAAATGTATATTTAAATATATAAATACATATACATTTATACCCACATACACAAATTCACACATTTACGTATTTGGGGGAAAAACCAGTATGAATGTGTTTATATGAATATAAGTGCATGCATGTATGAGATGAAGAGAAGGAAAGCGAGTTTGTTTGTGTTTATAAATGTATATTAATGCCTATTTTACTCTATCAAGCTCAAAGTATATATAAACAAAGATCTTAGAAGAAGTACAAAGTTATTAAATGGAGCCATTGGGGAGTTGAACCAACAACCTCTGGAATTCGGCTGAACGCTCTGCTGGTTTGCAGTTGCAACTACACACATATACATCTTCCCTGCCTTAGATAGCTTTTGAATTGAATACATGTGTGCATGTATATGTGTGTGTGTGTATGTGTGACTATATATATAAATATACATACATAAATATATATATATATATATATATATATATATATATATATATATATATAATATATATATATGTATGTATGTATGTTTGTATGTTTGATGTATGTGTGTGTGTATATATGTATAAATATGCATCCATGTTTGTTTTACGTAAATTATATACAACAATGATTTAACATTAAACTGAAGTTATTATTCAATACTTTTTAATACATTTCCTATTTATCAAATTTTGCAACGGAAAAGTTAACAGTGACTTTGAAGTTTTTGACTTGCTTGCTGTCACCAGACAGTCTGATGACAGTGAAAATTTGAAGACACCATCAGCCTCTTCCTCATAAAGATTAATATATATATATAATGTACACTCACATACATATATCTTTTATCTTTTACATTTTATCTTTTACATTTTATCTTTTGCTTGCTTCAATGATTAGACTACAGCCATACTGGAGCACTACCTCAAAGAATTTTAGTCAAATGAAATAATCCTAGTACTTATTTTCCTTTTTCAGTCTGGTATGTATTCTATCAATCCCTTCTGCCTAACCACCAACTTATGGAGGTATAAATGCATGATAACATATATGCATATATGGCAGGCTTCTTTCAGTTTTCATCTGCTGAATCCACTCATGAGGCTTTAGTCAGCCCAAGGCTACAGTAGAAGACAACTACCTAAGGTGTCACGCTTTGAGACTGAACTTGGAACTATGTTGATGAGAAGCAAACTGCACCTATATTTATGCATATGAGGCGGTGAGCTGGCAGAAACGTTAGCGTGTCGGGCGAAATGCTTAACGGTATTTCGTCTGTCGTTACGTTGTGAGGTTCAAATTCCGCCAAGGTCGACTTTGCCTCTCATTCTTTCGAGGTCGATAAATAAAGCACCAGTTTCGCACTGGGGTCGATGTAATCGACTTAATCCCTTTGTCTGTCCTTGTTTGTCCCCTCTATGTTTAGCCCCTTGCGGGCAGTAAAGAAATATATATTTATGCATATGAAACAATTGATTTACTGGAGAGCTAATATGGTTTGATTTATGAAGAAATATCTGTCAGCATTGCACCTGTATGTTCAGTGTAATTAGACTCCATGTTTAAATTTACAGAGGAGTGGCTGTGTGGTAAGTAGCTTGCTTACAAACCACATGGTTCTGGGCTCAGTCCCACAGCATGGCATTTTGGGCAAGTGTCTTCTACTATAGCCCCGGGCCGACCAAAGCCTTGTGAGTGGATTTGGTAGACGGAAACTGAAAGAAGCCCATCGTATATATGTATATATATATGTATGTGTGGTGTGTGTGTATATATTTCTGTGTCTGTGTTTATCCCCCCTGCATCGCTTGACAACCGATGCTGGTGTGTTTATGTCCCCGTAACTTAGCAGTTCGGCAAAAGAGACTGATAGAATAAGTACTAGGCTTACAAAGAATAAGTCCTGAGGTCGATTTGCTCGACTAAAGGCGGTGCTCCAGTATGGCCACTGTCAAATGACTGAAGCACATAAAAGGGTAAAAGAGTAAAAGAGCCTTTTGGTTTCTTATTTTTCGTTATCTGGAAGAAATTCTTTAGCGATAAATGTCTGAGAAAATTTATGTAGCCATAAATGTCTGAGAAAATTTATGTAGCTTACTGTAGACCATTTGAATAAATTATTTAATTATAACAGTAAATATTTAGCTTTATTCTAAAATACTTTTACTGTTTTCTGAACATTATGGAAGTTTAGATCTAGGAGTAAGAAGCAAAGGACTCTTTAAGACATCAGGTTTGGATCAAGCTTGCTTCCTTCTCCTTTCCGTTTGCCAGTTCAGCATGTTGTATCGTTGCCAACTACGAAGTAATTGTATTATTTTAGTCGATGCCCAACAACGACCAAATAATCTGGTACATCGATGGGAGAAAATATAAATCTTCTGTATTCCTATCATGTGCAGGTATCTCCATAATATAGAAGTCCTCTCATCTTGCACTGTCCAATTACTTCATCTTAAATGAGATATAGAATAATCCGTGAAAATGGCAAAGCATATGTCAATTAAATATCGAATGTAGATTTGGCAGGATGAGTTGAAGTTTAGATTTATTGTTGTTCTTCTTTTGTAATGGTGTCTGACTGTTCTGACATTGAATGAGTCTTAATTAGTTTGAAGTCATGATTCTTTTGTTGTGAGACATGTATATTCTCTCTAGGTTTATAACTTTTAACTTATTTTAAAAGAAAGTATATATATATATATATATATATATGTATTTGGCATTGCTTTGAAACTACTTTCACAATCTAAATATATGTTCTGTGATACAGAATTTATTCAGTCGTTATTTTACTATGTATGTGTTGCACAGTTTTCACTAATTCTAGAAGATATTCACATGTAATCTATTATGATATCAATCTTCTTAAAATAAAATTGAGTTCATAAAGCTTTTGAGACTTCTAGCGTAAGATCTACTAGTAACAGTTAATATACTTCACTGGTGAGGTATATGATAAGACCAAAACATATTTGAAGTTGTCACCAGGCTGATAAAAAGCAAAAAAAGACTCACTCCAAATTCTTTTCTACTCTAGGCACAAGGCCCGAAATTTATGGGGAAGGGGGCCAATCGATTAGATCGACCCCAGTATACAACTGGGACTTATTTATCGACCCCAAAAGGATGAAAGGTAAACTTGACCTCCGTCGAGTTTGAACTCAGAACGTAAAGACAGATAAAATACTGCTAAGCATTTCACCTGGTGTGTTAACATTTCTTCCAGCACACCACCTTAGTCTCATTGCATATGACATTGGCTTTTTTAGATTAATCTCATTTAATCTAAATTTTGAAGTTGTCTCCCCTGTTTCTTGACCAGAATTAAACACCGAAATAATGGATTCTGTTTTATTTTTCACTTCATTTGTAATTTTAATTAGTTAAAATTTCTGGGCTCATTACACCAGCAATGTTACCACCCACATTACTACTTCAGATCTACCTTATAGAATGTGCTACTGCTCTCAAAAACAACAAGAATGGAACAACATCCATAGCATTAACCACTAATGTTGTACGTGTTAACATATAACATAACCTTCAGTTAATCCTTTCGCAGCAACCAAACAATGTTTTCATAGTCAAGAATATCTGAATTTCCTGTTTAACTTTTCAGAGCCAGAAAATACAAAAGCTTTGAAGAGCAATTTGCTTTATGCAAAAAGCTCCAATATTTCATACATTAGCAAACTTCTCTCATTGCATGTATGTTATTTTTATTAATTTTCTATTGCAATTTGTGAACAAGAATGTCATTGGTTAAAGCTTCCCAATGAGATAATCACTGGTTCATTGCATTTCTGATGGTAACAGGGACAAAGAAATGTCTAATTTTATGCAGAATAAACACTTCTCAAGGTAATTTGCTCATGCAGTAACAGTGTTTTGATTTTCAGTTGATGTTTATATCCTTCAGTGAAATACATTAGCAATACATCCACACACACAAACACTCACACATAAGCACATGCACATACACGCACACAAACACACATACACACACACATACACACACAGAGTGTGGGTTTCTACACTGTTCAAATCTATCATAGTCTACTCACAATCAATAGGTCACAGGTAAGTCATACAGTATTTATATATATGCATATATATATATAATACAAATAAGAAAATAGAGAAACAAATTTAGTTTGTTCGTCAACTTTCGGATATTAAAATGTTGAATTATTTATTCATTTAACAAAATGAGGACCTTAATAGCTTACATATATATCTTATAATTCAATACATATAAGATAAGAATACAAATTATAAAAATCATAATATAAATTATTGAAATCATTAAAATCACTTCTTACAGCTGTTTCAGATATATATATATGTATATGTATATGTATATATATGAGAACTCAATATATTTAGTAGGACACCACTTTATGTATTCATGTACTTGATGTGACCCAGACTACATTGATCAATGCAGTGCAATTGGATGCACAACATCCCACCCATAAAGGAGAGGGACTGAAACAATCATCATACTAAATAAAGACTACTACCAAATCTATCTTCAATTTCCTTCATCAATTATTATTACTAGCAGAAAGATTGCCCTCTGGGTGGTTTGCTGCTAGCCTCTTGATAACATTTTCACATGTGATTCCCAATACTAAAATTTTTATATTACATCTAAATATTTCTTTGTATAGTAGTGCTCACTTGCTTAGTAAATATTGCTTTCATTATTTTATCACAGTCATAATCTTTTTTAACCCTTTCGTTACCAACCCGGCTGAAACCAGCTTTGGCTCTGAGTATAAATGTCTTGTTTCCATAAGTTTTGAATTGAAATCTACCACCAAACCTATGTCACAGTTAATGTTCCTAACACTAGCTGAATGATAACCAAGTTATTTTCCTAAATACTTTGTTATATTTAAAGTAAATGAAAGAAACACAGAGCATCTCAAAATAAATACAGTAACGAAAGGGTTAAACAAACATCACAGTAGTCCAACAACAGAGGGAGAAGCAGTTTCTCAAGTTTTACTTTCCCCTCATAGCAACATAGAGATTTCAGTTCAGCTGCCCATCTGTAAGTTTTGCAGTGTTAGTTTCATGACACTGCCTAAATACAGATGCATTGACATAACAATATGAAGGGGAGGATTAGTATTTTAGAGTTAGTTAAGGCTATGGTTTCATTACACGTTCACACAGCGTACATTTCAAATGTTTTGTACATTACACCAGTATTTAAGCAGTATCATTAAGGGACCTCTGTATTTAAGTATCACCAGATTCACTTCAACATTAAAATTTCACCCGCCAAGATCGACTTTGCCTTTTATCCTTTCAGGGTCGACAAATTAAGTACCAGTTGTGTACTGGGGTCGATCTAATAACCTAGCTCCTCCCCCAAAATTTCAGGCCTTGTGCTTAGAGTAGAAAAGAACATTAAAATTCCATTTGAGTCAAAATATTTTTGTTGCTTTGAAACCATGTCCTGTTCACTGACAAAACTTCACAAAAGTGATGCAGCACGAAGTTATGTCAATGAGCACACACACACACACACATTCATTGCCTTTCATTTGTATGTATGCGTCTCTATGTGTGTGCACAAGTGTGTATTGGTGTGTGTGTGTGCGGGTATCACTATTGAAGTTGCTCATGCAACTTGTTTGTGTATACATTGGTTTAGTGGTATAGAATGTTTGGAAGGCGGCGAGCTGGCAGTAATGTTAGCACACCGGGCGAAATGCGTAGCCGTATTTTGTCTGCCATTACGTTCTGAGTTCAAATTCCGCCGAGGTCGACTTTGCCTTTCATCCTTTCGGGGTTGATAAATTAAGTACCAGTTACGGACTTGATGTCGATATAATCGACTTAATCCGTTTGTCTGTCCTTGTTTGTCCTCTCTGTGTGTAGCCCCTTGTGGGCAGTAAAGAAATAGGTATAGAATGTTTGGAAACCATAAATAAGGTGCAATTTTGGAGTAATTGTTGGTACCTGTTTTCTTATCCTCATCTTCTAGTAGTAATTACCCAACTTTTGAGAGTCTCCTCACAGCTATCCTGCATTCAAAAATTATACAGGTATTTAAAAAAAATTCCACTCAATAAATAGTGTTTCTACATTATGTATACATTAATAGAATCAACTATTGGTTTTCTAAATAGTGAATGGAATCTTAAAAGAGAAAGTGTGAGACTTTGCAAATGAAAATGGAATACTCCGCAGTGAATGCAATGAATATTTAAATCTGTGAAGAATTATACACAGTGAATGCAATGAATATTTAAATTTGTGAGAAATTTGTGAGTTAAAAAATTTGAATAAACTTGATAAATTGAAATTTTGAGAAATTTCTTAGAACATGAATTTATAAAAATATTTCCAGACGGTCAACCCTTTAATAATTGCTTTCTTTTAGTACTTTTAGTAATTGTTACATAGCTAACTAATAAGCAGCTTTCTCCATTATAGTATAGACTACTACTATTATATATATATATATATATATATATATATATAAAACTGAAGTTGTGTGAGAGTCTGTCTCTGATTTAGATTCCTAACTACTCCCACATTTTGCAGTGTAGTTTAACCAAAAGAGGGTATCTTATAGTCGTGATTCATATCGAGCCCTTCTGGGTATTAGCGCGCGTCTACAATGAGTCTATGATTTAAAAAAAATTACCATAATTTTTTCGTTTTTTTAATGCATTTTTTGCTCGGTTTATATAAGGGAAGTAACTCTCTAAAAATGCTTATATAGTTATTTCCCTTACAAACCCGAGCAACGCCAGGCGATACTGCTAGTATATATATATGCATATATATATATATGTGTGTGTTTATGTGTGTGTGTGCACGTGTGCATGTGCATGTGTGTATGTGTGTGTTAAATAAAAAGCGACAACAAAGCTGGGGCTGTGTGAAATTTTCAGGACATTTATAAAAAGAAAATTAGTCCTACAGCTGTTTCAGGGATATTAGGAATATCCCTTCACTGGAGGCGACGTGAAATGGTTACATAGAGGGAAACAGTAGAGTTCAATATAAGGAGTTATATACACATGCGTACATATACACACATACATACATAAATGTCCTGAAAATTCCACACAGCCTTGGCTTTGTTGCCTCATTTTATTTAACATATGCAGGCTCATACACGACCCACATTAGACTCCTCACTCGTATTATTATTGAACTGAGAGGTTAACTGCAGTCCTTCTATAGAACTTACATAGCCTTACCTTCCATCATCATCATCGTTGTCTTGACCGTGGTCGAGACAATGGAATTTACCATGCTACGCCAGACTTCACGGTCCATCATGGCATTACGGAGGTCCTGTTGCTGGATGCCTGTATCCCTGGAGATTACATCAGGGTAGGAGAGTGTGCGCCCTCTGGTACCGCGAGTAGATGGCTTCCAGAGGAGAAGAGTAGAAATTACCTCTTTTTCAGCTCTACAACAATGTCCAGCAAACTGGACTCTCTAACCTTCCACCTTGGGTCTTCTGGATACCAATATCTCTCATATAGAATATTTCTCATTAAGAATGGAATGTCCAATTTTCTTATAAAGCAAGTTTGACAGTCGATAACTCTAATGTGTCATCCTGATAATTCTTTGTTTTATAACATTGAAGCAGTTATATCATCACTTTTGAATATGCAATTCATGGTGTCTGATTACATTGTGTTTTCTCTTGTAAATCAATTTTTTGTGAACCCATGAATAGATAAAAAAATTAGTGTCATTTATGAATATGAGTTACGCCGTGGAACCGATGCATCCTCAGACAGCTCAAAACATCAGTGAGGTGTTTGATGAAGATGTGGCAAATGGGCTCACTGTGCATCGATGGTTTGAGAAGTTCCAGTCTGGTGACTTTACTCTTGAAAATCAGCCCCGTGGTAGACCTGAGACCAAGGTGGATAATGAAGAGCTGGAAACTGTAGTGGAAGTGGATACATCTCAAACTATGTGTGAGTTAGCAGCAAAGTTTGATGTTTTGATTCCAACTGTATTGGACCATCAGAAACAAATTGGCAAAGTAAAGAAGCTGGACAAGTGGGCACCACACGAACAGAACGAGCTTCAAATGACATGTTGTCTTGAAACTTACTGTTCTTTCTTTGCTGTCACAGCATAAAAGCGAACCATTTTTGCATCGTATTGTTATGTGCAATGAAAAATGCATTTGAACCACCAATTCTCGAGCTGTTTTGTCAATACTTTTTCAATTCAGCCATTTATTCCCTTCTTCTTCTCAGATAAAGTTTCATAAAATCAGAGCTAATCCTCAGTCTCTGCAGCATTAGATGAGAGACAAATTTCCTTCTATATCAGAAGCTAAAGTATAATAGATGAATTTCTTTGGGAAACTAGTAAGTTCTGTTCAATGGTTAAAGGAATGAGTCATGCAGAACTCAGCGTGTTGCCCAGAGACACAACAAAATATTTGCCATCAGATGCGAACTTACGAGCTCTGGTGATATTAGTTTAATAATGTATCCAGTCAACCATTTTCTCATTTAATCAAATTTTTCCCTCGTGTTTTATTTCCATGCTAACATTAGAGTGGAATTTGTTCAAATACTTCTAGACAATCCCATTTCGTCGTAGCTAATGAGCCATTCCTTGCCTTATGCTCACATGGTAACTATCTACAAGTGCAAAGACCATTTGTAAGAATGGAAGAGAATTGGTGAGAATCTATTATTATGTCAAGCTAAAATCCTGAAAAGGTAGGCTGTGTTTGTTCCATTCTGCTGCTGTTACACTCCATTATAAGAACTTATGAATTACACACAAAGAAGTCAACCTGAGCGCAGACAATGCACATACACACATACATATATGTTTGTGCACATACTCACACACATATGAACACACATGCTCCCACACACAAATGCTATCCTTATAATCTGTCTTTCTCTACGGTTTATCTACTTGTTTATCTATCACTATATATATATCATTCTATCTCATTTGGTATTACTTTTTCTGTCTTTTCTAACATTGCCTACCCAATCATTTGTGTGTATATGTAGATATATGAATAATGTATATAATATACATTATATATACAAGTATATATACATATATATATACACACACACACATATATATATATGTATTAACACACAGAGAGAGAAAAGGACAGTGAAATATATAAATACAAAGACAAATTTATTTGTGTATATATACATATGTACATGTATGTATATAAATACATATATAATATATATGGATATATATATGTGTGTATGTATATATATATATATATATATATATATATATATATATATATATATATATATATATATATATATATTATATATATATGTGTGTGTGTGTGTGTGTGTGTGTATGCATATATATATATATACATACATACATATATATAAGTATGCATGTATATGTATATGAATCTATACTCTGACAAATACCTGTACATACGCATAATCTGTGATATATCCTATCTACATAAGCAAGAATAATCACTTATTTATATTCATGTATATAAATATATATATAAATACACCTACATATAGACATATTTATGACAATATTTATATTTAATACGAATATGCTCCATATCTGCATCATTGTACAAATAGTCAAGTACACAAGTATTCATATGCACATACATCTATTCATATCTTCACCCAAAAGTACACTGTTCACAGACACACATAGACATACACACACAGTATACGAGAGTTTAGGTTGAAGTATATGTGTCTGTTTCTCTTCTCAATTCTCTCTCCCCTATCATTTTCTCTCTCTTTCTCTTTTTATATATATATATATAATAATGAAATATATATATATATATATGTATATATATATATGTATATATATATATATATATACACATACATGCATAGACATACATATTTATATATATATATATATATATATATACATATATATATTTTTATATATATACACACATACAAATATGCATTTACACATATATGCATATATATACATGTGTATATATATATATATATATATATATATATATATATATATATATATGCATATTTAAACACATACACATAGGTGCTTATATATGTGTTCACTCACACGTACTTTATTGATGAATATGTTTGTATGCACGTTCCCCATATTTAGGAATTCTATGCCATAATAATAATAATAATAATAATAATAATAATAATAATAATAATAATAATAATGATAATAATAATGATAATAATAATAATGATGATAATAATATCAATAAATGGTTGCAATACAAATATATTTGATATACACATGCATGCATGCACACACAAACACACACACACATACACACACACACACATATATATATGAAATCAAACAACTGCCACAATATTACTCACCTCAGATCTATCACAACTGCTGAATTGTGTACACATTTAGGTTAGAAATTTGAAATTTAGTTATTTTGCGTGAATAATTTAATAAAATAACCATGTTATATATATTGAGTGTATATTCTTGCCTCTAAGCAACTCACTCTGGTTGTGTAGTTTTGTCAGTAATATCTGATAGAATTGAATAATTTTTGGGGACATTTATAGATTTCGCTATTGCCTTATTTACCTGTGTTTTTAACTTATTTACCAGTTTTGCAATTTTAGATGCATTATTGTAGCTAAGTCTTGTTACCTGCAAGCCAGAGGCCAATTTTTATGTTACTTTTATTTTTAATGTAATGTGGGGTTTTTTTTTGGTTTTTGTTTCTACTGTTTATGTACTTTTATGAAAATTTGTTTGCTTATATGTTGTTTGTTTTGCTTATGTTTTGCTTATGATTAAATATTTTGTTATAGAGTTGGTTTTCCTAATGTTGCTCACTGTACCCAATTCCAATTTTGTATCCATTAGTTTAATATACACACACACACAAACACACACGAGCATACAGACTCACACTCACACACATATATGCTTGTACATACATACACACACACACACACACACATATATATATATATATAAATTCATATATTTATACAGATACACACATATGTATGTATATATATATTTATTTATTTATATATATATATATGTATATATATATATATGTTTTTATATATATTTATATATACTTATATACACACATATATGTACATATACTCATGTAGACACACACACATGTATTTATATATATATGATGTATATATGTGCATATATATATATACAGACACACATACATGCATGTATGTATGTATGTATGTATGTATGTATGTACGTACGTGTGTATGTATATGTCTTTCTAATCTATCAGAATATTTCCAAAGAGTAATTTCATTACTCTTTGAGTGCGGAATAGACTAGAAAGACGGTAAGTAAACTTCCTTCTGGCAAACCAATTCTTCACACCAGATTCACATCATTTCATTTATTATGTTATATTACAAATAGCTTTGTTGAGAAAGGCATGAATATCACTCAGTCTTCTTTAAATTTATGTATCTATTTTAGATATGAGGCTTTGTAGTTAATTAAGAAATCATTATTTTGTTACAACTAGTGTTCTGAAGAGACAGAAATGGTAGACTGAACAGTGGACTAAATATATCTTATAGTTTTCTAATTCTTTAATTCTTGTGTTCTTTAATTCTTTAATTCTTCAGCTCTTTAAAAATTTGCTGCAACCCACTTCCTTTATCTTTATCTTTTATTTTTTACTTGTTTCACTCATTAGAGTGTGGCCATGCTGGGGCACTGCCTTGAAGAATTTTTAGTCAAACTTGTTGACCCCTGTACTTATTATTTTTTTGTAAAGCCTGGTACTTATTCAGTTAGTGTCTTTTGCTGAACTGCTAAGTTACAGGAACACCAACACCGGTTGTCAAGCAGTGGTGGGGGACAAGCACAGACCCTAAAACATACACAGACCCTAAAACATACACTCATATATATATGACGGATTTCTTTCAGCTTCCATCTACCAAATTCACTCTCAGGGCTTTGATAATTAGTTTTAGCTTTCTATTTTTTAGTTCAAATCCTGCCAAATTAAATTTGCCTGTCAACCACCTACGGTTGGAATGGTATCATGAACAAAATACCAGTCATATACTGATGTCATTCTAATGCTCTATATCACATCCAAAGAATTATGTGATAATATATACTTTGCATTTCATCTCTCCAAAACCTTTTACAGTAGCAAAGTGGGGGGTTCCTATAACCCTTGGAGATCCTTCCACATTGTGGAGGTTGTGTGAGTGGTTAATGTTTAGCTTCCACTGCTACAATTTGATATCTATATGGAAATCATACTCAGAAATGTTCTCATTGTTTAATCCTAGGTAGTTCCTAATTGAAAGGCATTTTAACAATGACCATTCCATCTTCTTTGTTTCCATTGTAGCATATTCCAAACTGCATTATTTCCATATGACCTTTTAGGAAGATGGTGTGAACTTGAGACAAATTTTGGTGCCATTTCTAACTCATAAATAAACCACTTAGAGACTCTTACATTGGCTCATATTCTGAGAAAGTATTTCTGGTGGCTCTGGTTTCAGATAGAAGAGAGTAACCAAAGTGGTAGTTCTCCACCTCAGAAATCCTGGTAAAAACCATCAACAATATTTTGTGCTTAAGAGACAAACCTTCATAGGAGTGGCTGTGTGGTAAGTAGTTTGCTTACCAACCACATGGTTCTGGGTTCAGTCCCACTGCGTGGAATCTTGGGCAAGTGTCTTCTGCTATAGCCTCAGGCCGACCAATGCCTTGTGAGTGGATTTGGTAGACGGAAACTGAAAGAAGCCTGTCGTATATATGTATATATATATATATATATATATATATATGTATGTTTGTGTGTCTGTGTTTGTCCCCCTAGCATTGCTTGACAACCGATGCTGGTGTGTTTACGTCCCCGTCACTTAGTGGTTCGGCAAAAGAGACCGATAGAATAAGTACTGGGCTTACAAAGAATAAGTCCCGGGGTCGATTTGCTCGACTAAAGGCGGTGCTCCAGCATGGCTGCAGTCAAATGACTGAAACAAGTAAAAGAGTAAAAAAGAGAAAGAGTAAGAGAGTAACTATGAGGATTACATTGTTTACTTTTGAGAGTCGTGAAGTGGAAGACCGATTCCTTGATATGAGTATTGGTATATCTTAGTGGTGCTGAAGAAGATTCGATCAAAGAAAATTTGCAGTTCAAGAGATGAGCAGAAAATGTTGTTCTCACTGTTTAGCCCCACTCATCAGCCCTGAAAAGACTTGTAATTCCATACCATTTTGTATATCTAGGGCCTTGCTTAGACACTTACATATACATACATAATTAAATGGATACGTTAGCACACATACACACTTACATATACATACACTTATAGTTTTCTAATTCTTTAATTTTTGTGTTCTTTAATTCTTTAATTCTTCAACTCTTTGTAATTTGTTGCAACCCTCTTTGTTTATCTTTATCTTTTATTTTTTACTTGTTTCACTCATTAGAGTGCAGCATGCTGGGGTACTGCCCACACTTACATATACATACATATTTAAATGGATATATTAGCACACATACACACACATTTTGCAAATGAACCTATGCACATTTGTATGCAAATAGCTGTTGTTGTATATCCCCATATCAGCCATGATTAGGTTCACCTATGATCAAAAGCTTCCCTACCATGACCCTCATATTTATTTTTTTCTATAGGCTTTGTGTATCTATAACTGCCATATCAAATGTGGTCTTCTTTATTTAAATACGACCATGACTTCAAGAAAATTAATACCTGCTACTTTTGGCATGTCAAACGACCACATAGAGGTATCCTCAATGATTCATATATGACAACTTTACAAATGCTTTTGATCCAATTTGAGAACATCGTTTTAAGGCCTTTTTGACCTTATTTTGCGGCAGACAACCTAACTCCTTCCCAACCTTATACTCAGGCACATCAAAACCACATCGTTTTATCTCTCTTTCTCTCTTTCTCCCTTTCCCTCCTCCTTCTCCTACTCCCCCTCCCCACATGTTATCTCTCTTTCTCTGTCTCTTTCGCTCTCTCTGTATATATATGATTCCAATCATTAGTAAACATTTTGATTACCTTTCGCTGAATCAACCCAATGTTAAATATTTTTATATGTTTATTATCCACCATCCACCCACTCCACTGTTATTCCTTGTATCTTTTTTTACTAGTTTTCACTTTGCGGTTTTTATTGCATTAAACTTTTCTGATGAATGATATAACTTCATACTTGAAGAACGGTAAACCGAGAACTAGAATCTCTATAAATACAAAGAAAAAAAAATCATGTCTGGTTCAGCACTTTTGCTGGAATATTCAACCAAAATCTCAAAATAATAATAATAATGATAATGATGATGATAATGATAATAATAATAATAATAATAATAATAATAATAATAATAATAATAATAATAATAATAATAATAACAATAATAATGATAACAATAATAATAATAATAATAATAATAATAATAATAACAACAACAACAATAATAATAATAATAATGATAATAAAACAGTAAAGATAAATGAAAATTAGTGAATAAATGACTATATATTTTAAGGTAACATTTTTTGATAACATTGACCTTCCACAATTTCCATTAAAATATTTAAGCTAATTAACACTAATTTCGCGAATCATAAATTTTACTAAACGTCTTGTGTTTGGGAACGCAGTGCAGCCATCATTTTATAATTATCTTTTTAAGTTTGCTACATCAAAGGAATTATTTAATAAACAAAGCTATACAATGAAAGTTGTTATTTTATATTTTTCCCACCCAAACCCGCAATTGCGGTGGAGAATATATCGGTGGGAGTGGAGGGGTGGTGGTGGTGGTGGTGGTTTTGAATAGATTACATCACTATATTTTAATCAACAGTAATCTCAGAAGTTTTTGTGTGTTTTTCTTCTTCTTCTTCCTTTTAAATAACAAATTATGTATCAGTGCACACGTGTGCACGTATGTGTGCTTGTATGTGTGTGTGTTTGTGTGTGTGTTGTTTGTATGTGCATGTGTGTTTGTGTGTATGTGTATTCTGTATGAGAATATGTTTGCATGTGTGTGTGTGTGTGTGTGTGTGTGTGTATGTGTTTGTGTGTGTATGTGTTTGTGTATGTGTATGTGTTTGTGTGTGTATGTGTATGTGTGTGTGTGTGTGTGCATGTGTAATTACATAGTTTAGTTCATTTTCTACACAATTTAGCAGAGCTTTAATCATTATTCTGTGAATTTTACAATTAAAACTTTTAGTTATTGCTTAGTATTCAGTCTTCTGTACTTTGCAGCTGAAAATTGCTGAGAACCATATTGATTGAATGCTGTAAACTTGTTAGCTAAATGATTGTTGGTTTATAACACACTACTGCAATGTAAAGATATTTAACTTTCAAAGCCCCATTCCACATAAATGTAAATAGATACCATTTATTCTAAAAACTAGTTTGTGTGGAAGCACTCCGTCGGTTACGACGACGAGGGTTCCAGTTGATCCGAATCAACGGAACAACCTGCTCGTGAAATTAACGTGTAAGTGGCTGAGCACTCCACGGACACGTGTACCCTTAACGTAGTTCTCGGGGATATTCAGCGTGACACAGAGAGTGACAAGGCCAGCCGGCCCTTTGAAATACAGGTACAACAGAAACAGGAAGTAAGAGTGAGAGAAAGTTGTGGTGAAAGAGTACAGCAGGGATCACCACCATCCCCTGCCGGAGCCTCGTGGAGCCTTAGGTGTTTTCGCTCAATAAACACTCACAATGCCCGGTCTGGGAATCGAAACCGCGATCCTATGACTGCGAGTCTGCTGTCCTAACCACTGGGCCATTGCGCCTCCACTACAAAAACTAGTTTAGAACCAAAGGGAGAATATTATGATATGTCAGGCAGCAAGCTCACAGTTGCAAGCATAATTCAACTATACAGGGTACAACTAACATTAAACAGTATCATCTACTGGAAATATAGTAAAGGCAAGATTTTTGATCTTTGTAAGCTGGTGAATGAATCAAACACTGGAGGAAAATGTGAGTGACATAAAGAACCTGTGGCCAACCAGGGAGTACCAATGCCTGGTCATGATTTTCCTTGTGTGAATTTGAGCAGGTCTAATTCAGTGTCTCTAAACAGCAGAGAACATACTAAGGGTAGCTTGGTTTCTCCAAGTTCATTTTTACTACAAACTCATTGCTGCTAATATTTCCTCATTAAAACTTTTAATACATAATGCAAGCACCGAAAAATGGTCATTAAAAAGACGTTGATCATGAAGAGATTGGAATATATTAAATAACTAACCTTGAGTTACCATAATTACTAGTGTATAATGAACTTTTTAAAATTATTTATAAATATATCAAGACATTGCCCTGCATTTAATTTGGTCATATCAGAGATGAGAGACAGTGTGCTATAGATTAGGGTTGTTGATGAACTTAAGTTTTCATAGGACAATAATTGTTACTAATAATAAAATCTTGCAAACAAGACAAATTATGACTGTCTGTTAGTACTAACTTATGAACAATTGCTTACAGTACATCAGCTGTGATGTGGAAAGATTACACCATCTCATAGCAACTCCCTGCCTAGCATACGTAGCACATACCTGGTATGAGCCTTGCATAATTTAATATCTGTGTTACCTTTAAGAATCATTTTTTAATTATCTATATGAAAAATTCTCATTGAAAGATGAAAGACACGTTAAATCTTCATCCATCTGTTATTTGCAAAGAATGGATGACAACAGAACCATAATGATGGTGTGCCATTTTGGTGGATGATAACAGTAACACAAAACACCTTTGCCAAAAATTCAATCACTATTCTCTTAACCAAAATATAAGTTGAAATACAGGGCTTGCATACACAGTTTATTTCTGATAAACTTATGTATACTGTCATGGTGTTGTATTTAAAGGCACAGAATTATACATTTTTCTCTGACAAAAACATTTAAAAATATCTCCCAAAAGGTGCATGGTGAAACATTAAATTTGTATGGTTTTTTTTTCTGATATTATTCTTGTAAAATAGGGGTGCATTTTATAGGCTGGCAAACACAGTATATTGTATTCTTACTAAGTCCCCACCTACTGCTCTCTTCACTAATCTCTTATCTCTCACACATCCTCTCCCCCATTCACTGTGTAACGAAGATTACCAAACTGCGGGCATCAGTTGTTAGTTGTCGGAGCACTGCATCCTTCAAAACTTCCATGCTTCCTGAGATTCACCAACACTACACCTGATTTTCTCCCCTCCATACACACGCAAGCATGTATCTGACTCATACACTGTTCACTTTCCAGACATTTGTACATTACTGCATATAATTTATATGCACTTTTGACAAGTTGTGGTGCACCTGAGCACTGTATACAATAATTTCATTATTATGATTATTATTATTATTATCATTATTATTATTATTATTATTATTATTATTATTATTATTATTATTATTATATGTATTTGGCCAGGTTTAATTCTCTCGTTTTACTTGAATGGCATCAGAATTATCCATATCCAATGCCCCTTATGCACACCTTCCTATACTGCTAACCAGGATTATCACTCTCTTCCATATCATCCTACATTGACATCCACCATGCTTTCTTAGAATCCCCCATCTCTGTTAGTATCCATCACCCAATCACTCATACAATCAACCTTTAACCCTTTCGTTACTGTATTTATTTTGAGATACTCTGTGTTTCTTTCAATCATTTTAAATATAACAAAGAATTTAGTAAAATAACTTAGTCATCATTCAGCTAGTGTTAGGAACATAAATTGTGACTAAGGTCTGGTGGAAGATTTTAATTCAAAACTTATGAAAACAAGATATTTTACCACAGAGCCAGGGTTGGGTTGGTAACGAAAGGGTTAAGATTTTTTCTCCCTCTCTTTTTCACATTACTCCCTTCCCATTACTTTTATAGACATAGATCACTCTATACTTTTTGATATACATCACTCACCCTCAGTTTTATTTCCTTCCTTTCATAACTCTGTCTTTCTGCCCTAAACCTTATTCCTCCCTTCACACTCAGGCCTCCTCCCACAATGTAGCTACTTACTACTGTGTCTCTTTCATTACTATCTTTCTTAACACTCTCTCATTCTTATTGCTTTGTTTTTCCCATCACACTTATATTCAAACTCTCATATATTCACCCTCTTAATCACATTTGCTTAAAATAAACTGTGACAACATAGAATAAAGATTACTCTTTAGGCTTGTAAATAGAAAAGCAACCTCCCTAGTGCTGGTATCACAATAGAATGCACTCAGTGCCCTCAGTAAAGTGGTCCATCTGCAGAAACCATGCCAAGATGCAATGTAGAAATAGTTCTTCAACCGATCACTGTGAACGATAATTCCAAATAACTTGATTTGGGCAATAATGCCTGCCCAAACCATATCAGCATGGAAAATATATATAAAATAATCCCTTCTACTATAGAAACAAGGCCTGAAATTTGGGGGAGAGGAAAGTCGATTACATCAACCCCAGGACTCAACTAGTACTTAATTTATCGACCCTGAAAGGATGAAAGGCAAGGTCAACCTTGGCGAAATTTGAACTCAGAATGTAGCGACAGGTGAAATACCTCTAAGTATTTTGTCTGGTGTGCTAATGATTCTACCTTAATATATATAAAATAATGATGACAGTAACAGTGATGACGATGACAAATTTGTGCATGGTTTCTGCCTACCAAATTCCACTTACAAATCAGGCTGAGACAATGCTAGATGACACTTGCCGAAACTAGTGCACAGCACAAAGGAACCTGGGATGATATGATTGCAAAGATTAAAGTTCTTAACCAAACAGTCATGGTTGCATCCATGTCATTAATCTCTCATTAGGAAAAGCCCCAGAAAGGTCCCTTAGGGGAAGGAATGGACTTAGGAGACAATGTGTTTGTGGCAATACTCTTTAACGTAACTTTGATAGAGTTTTATACAGTTTTCTGATAACACACACTCACTCACACACATGCATATATATATATATATATATATCCATGTATATATATATTACAAATATCATATATACATTACCAATACATACATAATAAATATTATTTTACTGAAATATATAATGAATAGTGATATTCTATCAGAAAGTAATTATTATACACACACACACACAAAAAAAAAAAAACATTGTTTTCTTTATTGTTAATCACATTTATAATCAATGATTTTTCTCTTCACCTCTCCACTTAATGTCTGCTCCACTTCATCTCACTCCTGATCATTGTCATCACCATCATCATCATCATCATCACCATCATCATCATCATCATCACCACCACCACCACCACCACCACCAAACCACCACCACCAAAACCACCACCACCACCATCAAAACCACCACCACCAAAACCACCATCACCACCAAAACCACCACCACCACCACCACCACCACCACCACAATCACCACCACCTCTGCCACCTTCACCACCGCCACAACAACCACTGCCACCACCACCGCCACCACCACCGCCACCACCACCATCATCATCATCGTCATTTTGTTATAATAGTTGTTGCCAATGTTATTAAACACCACAACCACCATCAGGTTTTCTCATTTTTATAAATGCTGAAATGTTTACTATGACATTTTAACAGATTCATCATCATCATCACCATCACCATCATCATCACCATCATCATCATCACCATCATCATCACCACCATCATCATCATTATTATTACTATTTATGTTCCTCCTATTCCTAGATCAATTCATTCCTGTCGTATTGTCCTGTTTTGGTGGAGATATTAAAAAAAAAAATAAATAAATAAATAAAAAAAAATCAACCCCTATACTTTGACAAAATTTAGCAAGACCCTGATCTTATTTTGTGATTTTTGAAAATTTGCTATTGTCAATAACTGTGTGTTTGTTGTTGTTATTGTTGTCAGTGGTGGTGGTGGTGGTGATGGTGGTGGTGGTGGTATGTGGTAGGTGGGGCTTTAACAGATGAATAACAAAAATGTTCCTATGCTGGTACATAACAGCTCACACTTTCAAATCTTCTATCACTAAACACATTTACACTGCTTATTAACTTGCTTTGTTGTTATTCTTGTAGTTGTTCTTGTTCTTATTTTCCTATTCATCATTATTATTATTATTATTATTATGATTATCATCATCATCATCATCATCATCATCATCATCATCATCATATTATTATCATTATCATTATCATTATTATCATCATCATCATTATTATTATTATTATTATTATTATTATTATTATTATTATTATTATTATTATCATCACCATCATTATCATTATCATTATTATCATCATCATCATCATCATCATCATCATTATTATTATTATTATTATCATTATAATTATCAGTATTATCATCATCATCATCATCATCATCATCATCATCATCATCATTATTATTATTATTATTATTATTATTATTATTATTATTATTATTATTATTCCATTTAATATTCCATTTTTGATAAAATTGCTTTGCATTATTGAAAATCTCCTTTCAGAAGGTGTTTGACAGATTTTATTTTAAATATTGCAAAACATTTTTTTTATTTTCTACTTTTCTGCTTTTTTTTAATTTGTTTTGTTTTCTTTTACTTTTTTTTTTTCTAATTTTACACATTTATTTCCGAAATTGAAAAGATACAAGATATTACTATTGAATTCCCAACTGATATTCAACATTTTATAACTTTTTGACATGTTCTTCACCATTTCTGCTGACATACCTCTGACAGATGAAGTAGTCTAATGCAAGTGACACATTTGTTAAAATCATAAGTGTGCTGGATCAGAAAATAAAATAAAAGAAATATTTTTAAATGCACAAGAATGAAAACTAATAACATTTAATGTCTAGAACAGTTTGTCTTGAATTGCAAAATGAGAACCATAGAATTTTGTTCGTAGTCACAGAACAGCAGTGTTATATCTGTTATGCCTAAATGGCATTATAGCAAGCAATGTGTTTGCAGTGGTGTGGGAATTATATCTGTAGAAGGTAGTTCTACAGATATAGAGATATTGACAGATCTGAATGAAGCCTGGTGTTACCAAATAATATGTTTGTGAGGTATGTATGTTATTGAGTTTCTGTGTAGTTAATCATGTTAGTATATAGTCAGTGACTCTGTTGTTAGAATAGTAAAATTGTGGTGCTGGAGATTGTTGTATTTTGTATATAATTTTCTGTGTCTTCTGCTCTACTCACTTGACAAAAGTACAATGTCAATTCAGTTCAGTTAAATTCAATTCGTTGTCTTTGTGTCTAATTTTGAAGCATAAAAGAATATTTGTGTATTTGGCATTCAGCCTCAGGTCAGTTCTTAATAAACAGACATATGACAAAAGGCATTCCAGCTATAACCACCCCATATATTAATAAGATGGGCGATGTATAATTTAATGGAAATCTGTTTGCCATTTCTAGCAGGTTAAAAGACCACAAAGAGGTACTATAAGTTAAAACTGCAGCATGATGTGTGTACATATATGTGCATATAAGTGTGTGTGTGTGCATGTGTATGCATACACATACATATATATTATACATATACATACATATGCACACATACATGCATACATATGTATCTGTGTGTGTAGATAGGCAGATAGTTAGATAGATAGATAGATAGGTAGGTAGGTAGATAGATAGATAGATAGATAGATAGATAGATAGATAGATAGATAGATAGATAGATAGATAGATATCATTCCAGTTCTATTGACTCTAAAAATACATTTCTCCTCCAGCTTGTCTGTTTCCTTGCACACCTCAGCAAGTTGTGGCTATAAGCTAATAAAGTCAACTGTTTTAAATAATAGAGTTGTTTGACCTCTTTGCTCCTCACCCACGGGCTTGTCATACTTCTGATTTCACAATAAATTCATTGTTCTTTTTTTTTAAATATCCCTTATTCAATTTGTTGTTTATTGGATAGGTCATCATCAAGGTTTTAACTTGCCTGTTTATACCTGTTTCAAATTTTACCTGAAGATGAGTACCAGATAAAGTGCTAGCATTTATAAAATTAACTAATCACCAATGAATTCAGTACCCTAAGAATGATCTCAATTCAATAACTAAAACCAGCAAATGAAATACAATACAAATATAACAAAAGCATTCAGAGTGTGCAAACTTCCACCAAGACAGCACCAATGATTAGCCGGAGATGATTTTTAAAATGAGAATATCTGAAATAAACTCGACTGGTCTCACAAACGAGAATACTAAAAATGAACCCAACCACACTCAGAAATTAAGTAATAAAACAGTAAAGATAATCCAAAATCCTTGTCCGGTGCCAGATCGACCCCAAAATCTGATCAGTTTGTGCCAGTCATGAGACCAAATATTTCTGAAAGTTTCATGTAAATCCATCCATTGGTTCTTTAGTTATCTTGTCCATGGACAAACAACCAAACAAACACGACTGAAAAACAATACCTCCACATTCGCTAAGGCAGAGTTAATTATTTTAGAATGATTACAATAGCTAATCATTTAAATATAATAATCATTCAAATAATATATATTTAATAATATAATGCATATTTAATAGAAAAGTGAAAATGGCAATAATGATTATGATTTAATTGAAACATAAACAATTTTCCTTAAACATGCATGGATATATATCATCATCATCATCATCATCGTTTAGCGTCCGTTCTCCATGCTAGCATGTGTTGGACGGTTCAACTGGGGTCTGAGAAGCCTGAAGGCTGCACTAGGCCCAGTCTGATCTGGCAGTGTTTCTACGGCTGGATGCCCTTCGTAACGCCAACCACTCCGTGAGTGTAGTGGGTGCTTTTTATGTGCCACCAGTACAGGTGCCGGACGGGGCTGGCAACAGCCACGATCGGATGGTGCTTTTTACATGCCACCGGCACGGAGGCCAGTCGGGGTGGCACTGGCAACGGGCATGGTCAGGTAGTGTTTTTTACGTGCCACTGGCACGGGGACCAGGCGAGATATATATATATATGAGTATTACCCAAGTGAAGGCGCATGGTTCAGTGGTTAGAGCATCAAGCTTATGATCGTGAAGTCGTGAGTTTGAATCCCAGACCAGGCTGCTTGTTGTGTTCTTGAGCAAGACACTTTATTTCAAGTTGCTCCAGTTTACTCAGCTGTAGAAATGAGTTGCGACGTCACAGGTGCCAAGCTGTATCAGCCTTTGCCTTTCCCTTGGATAACACAGGTGGCGTGGAGAGGGGAGGCCGGTATGCATGGGCGACTGCTGGTCTTCCATAAACAACCTTGTCTGGACTTGTGCTTTGGAGGGTAACTTTCTAGGTGCAATCTCATGGTCAGTCATGGCCGAAGGGGGTCTCAGCAGGTACCCAAAGTAATTGGAAATGTTCTCTGTGCAACAAGTCCATTGTAGTTCAGGTTTCCAGCACTAGGAGCCACTTGATGTGACCCTCAGGCATTAGTCTGCCAACCAGTGTCATCATGTTGGGGCTTACTATCATGTGGTAGGTCTTTGTTTTGCAATGTTTCTCCCCTGTCCGGAAATTTTTGCTATGGCTGAAATGAAGGAACAGTGTGCTCCTGTGAAATTCTGTTTTCTGCTAAGGAAAATAGTAGCTAAAACAGTTGTCAGCTTCACACAGCTTACAAGGACACTGCCATGAGCAAAACACATGGTTATGAGTGATTTTCATGCTTTAGGACTGGTCACATGTTGCTTGAAAACTAATCTTGTTCAGGGCAACCATCAACTTCCCGATTGAATGAAAACATCACAAAAAATTATGAAGTGATCTTGAAAGACCGTCATCAAACAATTGACAAACTTGTTGGTATGACTGGTGTGTCCTGGAGCTCCTGCCAATGAATTTTGAGTGAGGAATTATGCATGAAAAGAGTTGCGGCAAAATTTGTGCCTCACTTGCTCAAGGAAGATCAAAGGTAGTCACAACTGAATGTGTGTCGTGAGCTAAAAGAACAGTTGGAAGTTGATCTGGACCTTTATTCAATGGTCATCTCTGGTGACTAAAGGTGATGCTACAGCTACAACCCAGAAACGAAGAAGCAATCGAGTCTATGGGAGCTTTCCGTGTCATCATGTCCCAAAAAAAGTACATCAAGTGAAGTCCATTCTCAAGACAGTACTGATTTGTTTCATCGATGTGCAAGGAATTGTCGACACATAATTTATTTCTTCTGGTCAAACTGTTAACCAGGCATTTTACTTGGGAGTCTTGAAGCATTTGCAAGATGCCATGAGTTTTTGCCCTGATCTGTAACAAAGTGGCGAGTGGTGGTTTCATCAGGACAATGCATCTGTGCACACCACTTTGAGTGTGAGGCAGTTTTTGACTTAAAATGGCAGGACACTGCATACCCACCCTCCCTATTCACCCGATCTTGCTCCCTGTGACTTTTTTGTTCCCCCAAATGCAAAAAGTCCTTCAAGGAAAACGTTTTGTTGGATGTGGAAGAGGTGAAGAATAAAACAACAGAGTCATTAAATGGCTTCACTTCGCAAGAGTTCAAGAACTGTTTCAAACAGTGGAAAACACTTCTGGACCGATGCCTTGCTTCTAATGAGGGTGATATAAGTGTAAACATGGGAAACTGTGAATAAAACGATATTGCAAAATTTCAATTTCTTTTGGGTGCCCTCTCAGTGACGTATATATAAATGTGTGTGTATGTATGTGTATATATATATATATATACACACACACACTCACACACATATATATGTATGTTTATATATATATATATATGTATGTATATATATATATATATATATATATATATATTATATATATATATATATATATATATATATATATACATGCATATATATATACATACATATATATATATATATACATACATATATATATATACATACATATATATATACATATATATATACATATACACACACATCATACATATATTCAAGGTGGTGCCCCAGCATGGACACAGTCTAATGACTGAAACAAGTCAAAGATAAATGGTATATACTCATACAGTCATAGATGTATGTTTATTTATTTACGTGTATGTTTATAAATGCACACAATTTATAAATGTGTGTATGTGTATATGAGTGTTTGTATGTGTGTGTGCATGCGTGTGTGTTTGTGTGTGTGTGTGTGTGTGTTTGTGTATGTGTGCATGCGTGTGTGTGCATGCGAGTGTGTTTGTGTGTGTGTGTGTGTGTGTGTGTGTGTGTGTGTGCGTGTGTGTGTGTGTGTGTGTGTGTTCATGCAGAAGACACTGAGTGCAACGCTCTTTACATTTGATAAAGAATGAAATATTAAAATCTTCTGATGTTTCTTCTTTCAAATGCTAGCATGCCACACTCCCATCACACACCCATACATTCACACGTTGATACATACATATTCAGTATAACATCAAACCAATGAACCAATAAACCAACCAGTCTCTTCTACACATACATACATACATACATACATACATGCACATGTTCATGCAAACAAACAGAAGAAGCACATATGCACATTTCAAGGAGAACGTGTGCTTGTGCATGCATTTTATATGTGCGCGTGTTTGTGTTATGTGTCTGCGTTCTGTGTAATAAAACAAAATGTGGAATTACTTTGATGAGGTGCCATCACGATCATTGTTTTCTTTGATTTTTTTCTCTTCTTCTTCTGAATACTTTTATATTCACAGCTTTTACATAGCTCGCTCTACCATTAACATATCTGAAGGAAGGTATTTTACCACCTTGTGATTCTTTCGTATCGTTATCAGAGAAACACCCCTTTATGAGAATATTTATAACTGCAAAGAACCATTCAAACTGCAATCTATGATTTCTTATATTCCATACAATCATTACATGTCAGTAATTGTAAAGACTAAACTTATTATATTGCATGGTATGTACATAAATGGATCCATCAGGATTTTTGATTTTGCTCTGAGAAATAAGGAATGAGAGGAAGGGAATGTATTTATCTATCAGATTTGGATAGGTTTGCATATGTTTATATATCGTTCTGTTCTGCGTTTGTACAAACAGAAGATATAATGGCTGCTTTGGTACATAATTTCAACATTCATATTGTCATTGCTATGAAAATATGCTCAGAGACTTACCTTAAACAGAGATAAAATCTAGTCAATAAACTTCTATGTTGCATCACACACATTTTATTATATTACTTGGTGCATATATTACTATATGAGATCCATGCCAACCATAGAATATAAATTGCTAATAATATCTCATTTAGTTGTTTCAAAAACATTGCTTTGATAGGTAGATAGATAGAGAGATTTTAGACAGATTGATAGATACATAGATAGATAGACAGATGAATAATAATATATCTCATAAAGATTGGTCCATTGGCTCACGTCCGTTGA